>NC_053390.1:495187201-495465669 GCF_905171765.1 Bufo bufo
AGAGTGGCAGTGTCTCTCAGAAGCCAAGATGGGTAGAGGATCACCAATTCCCACAATGTTGCGCAGAAAGATAGTGGAGCAATATCAGAAAGGTGTTACCCAGCGAAAAATTGCAAAGACTTTGCATCTATCATCATCAACTGTGCATAACATCATCCGAAGATTCAGAGAATCTGGAACAATCTCTGTGCGTAAGGTTCAAGGCCGTAAAACCATACTGGATGCCCGTGATCTCCGGGCCCTTAAACGACACTGCACCACAAACAGGAATGCTACTGTAAAGGAAATCACAGAATGGGCTCAGGAATACTTCCAGAAACCATTGTCAGTGAACACAATCCACCGTGCCATCCGCCGTTGCCAGCTGAAACTCTACAGTGCAAAGAAGAAGCCATTTCTAAGCAAGATCCACAAGCTCAGGCGTTTTCACTGGGCCAGGGATCATTTAAAATGGAGTGTGGCAAAATGGAAGACTGTTCTATGGTCAGACGAGTCACGATTCGAAGTTCTTTTTGGAAATCTGGGACGCCATGTCATCCGGACCAAAGAGGACAAGGACAACCCAAGTTGTTATCAACGCTCAGTTCAGAAGCCTGCATCTCTGATGGTATGGGGTTGCATGAGTGCGTGTGGCATGGGCAGCTTGCATGTCTGGAAAGGCACTATCAATGCAGAAAAATATATTCAGGTTCTAGAACAACATATGCTCCCATCCAGACGTCATCTCTTTCAGGGAAGACCCTGTATTTTTCAACAAGATAATGCCAGACCACATTCTGCATCAATCACAACATCATGGCTGCGTAGGAGAAGGATCCAGGTACTGAAATGGCCAGTCTGCAGTCCAGATCTTTCACCTATAGAGAACATTTGGCGCATCATAAAGAGGAAGGTGCAACAAAGAAGGCCCAAGACGATTGAACAGTTAGAGGCCTGTATTAGACAAGAATGGGAGAGCATTCCTATTTCTAAACTTGAGAAACTGGTCTCCTCGGTCCCCAGACGTCAGTTGAGGGGAGATGCCACACAGTGGTGAAAATGGCCTTGTCCCAACTTTTTTGGGATTTGTTGACACCATTAAATTTTGATTCAACATATTTTTCCCTTAAAATGGTACATTTTCTCAGTTTAAACTTTTGTTCCGTGATTTATGTTCAATTCTGAATAAAATATTAGAAGTTGGCACCTCCACATCATTGCATTCAGTTTTTATTCACGATTTGTATAGTGTCCCAACTTTTTTGGAATCCGGTTTGTATATAAACGCAATTATTCTGTACAGTAAATGCTGTATTGGAAAAAAAGTGCGGATTTCCCGTTGTTTTGTCACTTACTTTCCCCAAAAACTGAATAAAAAGTGAACAAAAAGGCACATACATTCCAAAATGGTTTCAATACAAACTACAAATTGCCCCACAAAACCCCCGTCTACTTGGCTTGGCTCCACCTTCTGCCAGTTTTGCTCGGCCTACAATGTGGGGCCACGTCTACGTTTTTTTCCAAAGCCACTTTGAGTTACCAATCCCCGTGTATTTCCAAATAAACTATAGATTTTTTTCATCCCTCCTTGAACTGGATCACTCTCTCTTTTTACCAGTGTGCATAGTTTGATTGGAACAAGATATGGGTCTGAAATGGAGGTTCCTTGTGGATGGTGAGCTGGTGTTTTGTTTGTTTTTCATACACTGCCATTTAAATCTACAGAAGATGTTTGGATCATAAAACAGAGAATGGTATAAAAAATGGAATCATCACAAGTGTGTATAGCATTTTGGCAAATTATAATTTATTTTAAATTGCCATTAATTCGGTGACGCTGTGCATCTAAATGAGGGTATACATACAAAATATCAAACAACACAAGTACAATAAGTATGAACTTAATAACAGACTGGTACAGAGGGGGAGACAACCCTGCCTGCGAAAGCTTACAATGTACAGGGAAAAGGGGAAAGACGCAGTAGGTGAAGGCAAAAGCTACTCATCTGGCTGTGTGGTGGCAGGATACTTAGGTGGTAGACTTTCCTGAAGAGAAGGGTTTTCAGGTTTATTTTGAAGGTTTGTATGTGGGAAGAGAGTCTGATATCCTGGGGTAGTGAGTTCCAGTGTATGAGTGAGAATGCTAGATGGAAGGCCACAGAGAAGTATATAGCAATAATCTAGGCGGGAGATGATCAGAGCATGCACTAGCATTTTAGTTGACTCAGGGGTGAGGAAGTAGTGAATACAAGAGATGTTCTTGAGTTGAAAGCAGCAGGAGGTGGTAAGGGTTTGGATGTGTGATTTGAAAGACAAGGCAGAATGAAATGTTATCTCTAGGCAGCAGGCCTGTGATACTGGAGAAGACATGGTGCTGTTAACCGTAGTTGCTAGGTCTGGTAGGGGAGCTGAGTGGCATGGGGGAAAGATGATTAATTCTGTTTTCTCCAAGTTAAGTATTTAAGAAGCGGGAGGAGAATGATGATATAGCTGGATTCTGGCTAGAAATGGTGTGACTTTTTTGCCACAGAAGTAGATTTGAGTGTCATCAGCATACAGGTGGTACTATAAGCAATGGGACTTTATGTGCTGTCTCAGGCCGAACGTATAAATGGAGAAAAGTAGAGTAGAGGACCCAGCGCAGAGCTTTGAGGGACACCAACGGAGAGAAGCCATGATAATGAGAGACACTGAAAGTTCTGTTGGTGAGCTGCGAGAATATCAAGGAAAGGGAAGATCAAGAAGGAGTGGGTGAGAATTTGGAAAGTTCTAAATCGTTGGAGAGGAGGGATCATTATTAAAAACCATTCATGTAAAGAAAGAGTTTATCAAAAATCTTAATACTGTGTCACTTAATAGATTGAAAGGGTTAATGAGATACTCTGTGGGTTGGGAGAGGTTAACATTGTTACATGAGTACAGAGTAATGACTTTTAGCTTTGGCAGTTAGCAGATTAGTGGAGACTTTGGTTAAGACGGTTTCAGTGGAGTGATCGGATTAGAAGCCGGATAGTAGTGGATCAAAAAGTCAGTGGAATGAGAGGTGGAAGGACAGTTTGAGATTGACATGTTGTTCTAGGCATTTTGAAATGGGTTGTGCCAATTTTACAAGCTACCCACTATTCACAGGACTGGGGATAACTGATTGGTCCGACTGCTGGCACACCCATGATCCAGAAAATGTCTGTTCCCTGAACTGATGTAGCAGTAGGTCTTTAAGAGGTCAGACAAGTATTCAGGGATTAGAATATGTAAATAACTTAAAGATTGTTGTGCCCAACTATCATGAGAAGCAGATTTGATTATCTCTGTGTAAATATTTAGTGCATATATTTTGAGCGCCTCAAACTTGCAGAAATTTACCCTAAAGTTGCATAAGGTACTGAAGAATTCAGAGTGATCAGTGATATGGGGAAGGCTAGAAGGGTTTGTGATCACAAACGTGGATACCTCTTATTTTCTGATCCTATCTGATGCTTTGAAGGAGGTTTTCAATTGGTAATCTAAAATAGTGGGTGAGAAAGGGCAACCCTGCCTTGTACAGTTGCTGATTTTGAATAGGGTACCATTCATTTTGAGTCTAGCTTGTGGTGGTGCATATAGCATAAAGATGACCTCAATAAAGTAAAATTTTTGTAGAATGGCCCTCAAAAATTTCAAAATATTGTACTGAATTCCTCCTCGGCATCAAGATCAGAAGGAATAAGGAATACACATTTTACTATTTAAGTGAATAGCCTGTAAAATATGATAAGCATTGTGCTTACCTTCGCAACCTGCTACAAAGTCTGAATCTTTCTCTACCAACAAGATTGAGGAAGATTTTACTGGATCCTAGTTGTTTGTTCATATATTCAAGTCAGTATTTAACAAGGATATGGGCCTCTAGCTGCCACATATGCACGTTCTTTCCTTGCAGATGAGGGTTATATCAGCTTTGTCGTGATTGTTTAAGGAAAGGGACAGCTCAGTGAATAGGGTTAAGCACATAGTGAAAAATGCTGTGCTTAGTAAGCTGCGAAGAGGCTGCAGCACTCACTGGAGCTCCATGGTCACCTTAAACAGCTGATCTGAGGAGGTTCATTCCCGATCATTACCTGAGGGGTATATTGGTTACATTTTTTTTTTTATAAACATATACAATGGTGTTATGGTTAGATTTTTATATTTATAAACATATACAATGGTGTTATGAATGGTGTTAATTTAAGATGTTTTAGAGGGATATTTTGAGATTAATCTTTTTTATAGCGCTATTTCCCCCTTACTGTGTTAAATTTTTCCTACTGGGCCAGCAATTTGTTTCCCGGTCATGTGTTATGCTGCTGCCACTTCCTCCTAGCTCCCTGATCACATGCTGTGTGCACGTGATCCTGGCTGACTGATTCCATCCCACAATGAAGTGGCAATTATCACTGATCAATGCCTACTCGCTTACTACAGCACATGCACGAAAATTATTCTCAGTCCAACCGCTGTCAGAGAAGAGGAAAGTACCTGTCCCCAACCAAGCCAGAGGCGACTGCCCACTCAGGCTGCCTCTGGTGCTGCCTGCTAAAGTCCTGCAAGTAAGCTGGCTGTGGAGAAGACAGAGGCAAAGTTTCCATAGCCAAGTACAAATGTATATATTGTGCATGTACTGTAACATTATCCCATTGCCTCCATGCATGTCCCCAACCAAAAAATAATAATAATGAAAGAAAATTAACTTAGTGTTTCCATGAATAAATGTCTCCCATCCAAATAAACTTATATACATGCGAGTCCCTTCTGGTTGAATTGTATTTCTCTCATAACAGCCTCAACTTGTCAACTAATGGTAGTCCCCATACACACATACACAGGTATATATGTATATATATGTGCGCATAACCGTAGGCTGCAGCCAAGTCTCCTCCCCTCCCTCGATTCCCCCCCTAGTGTGCGTGATCTATAAAGCTTAGGATGGGATGATGGAGTTGGCTGTAAGCTGCATAATTTTTGACTACGCAGTGAGCATGACTCTTTTGTTGGAGGGAATCTCTTAGTTACTACTAGTGCATGGTAGATTGTTTAACCGTCGGAACCAGAGCACCAATAGTTCTAACTGTAGTACACATACATAGTATCTGCCATAGTACATACATAGTGCCTTCAATAGTACCACCTGTGGTACACACATAGCATCATTGGTGTTTACACAGCCAATTGTGCCTCATTAACAGCCTTTACAGGAAAAGTCACCAAAGATTTCTAGACAGCTGAATGGCTAATTTGCCTAGTTACTGTCACGGGTAATGGGCAAGGGGAAAACACCAGATACACACAAAAGAAATAGACAACAGTCTAGACCTCAAAAGCTAAGGAAGAGGGATGGTGACCTCCTAGTTATCCCTAGGGGTTTCCCTAACTCCTGCCACCAGTATGAGCAGATCCTGATGGTGGAAATTCTCATACACCATATACCTAGGCCCTGCTGAAACTGACAATCCCTAGGATAGGTAGCAGGAGACGAGACAGCTGGTTCCTTCCCAGATGAAGGAACCCGCGTCTCCCTGATGCCTAGAACAAAACACACCAGCGAACAACAAACAGAAAAGGCAACAAGCACTTAGCTTTGGGATGTCTGGAGAAGCAACTCCAACAGGAAATATCAACCGCATGGTCAGCAGTGTGAGGCGGACTTAAATAGAGCCTCGTCACTGATATTGAGCAGAACCTGAGGAGAGGTGAGATCCTGCCAAACAACAACATACATAGAAGAAAACAGAGAGACCTGTCAGATAGCCTCACGTGCACCAAGTCTATCCGAACTTCTCACCTCTGTCACGGGAGGGACCGTGACAGTTACACATTGATAATTGTGACCTTCTATACAGCTGGATAATTATGCTGGAAAGCTACCTACATATATTAGTATATACTAATGGCTGTCCTGATACTATATTTGTGGATATAGGTTGTCATTTATGATGTGTTATATGCCACTTTTTGGCGTATTTAGATCACAAATTTTGGTCGCAAATCTGTGGCTTTACCCCGCTCACGCCATTTTTGCAAAGTGGCGCGAAAAGGGGGCATGGTGTGGGTGGGGAAGTGGGTGGGCCAGATGACCCGTCTCATTCATAATTTTCCACTCCAGTTTATGGCATGGAAAATGGCCTTAAACTACACCAGCAAGTTATGTAGAGACCTGCACCACTTAACTTTGTCACATCCACTGGCAGCGCAGAGCGATTAAGACCTGCGTCTATGTCCCCCATAGTGTGTACTGAATATATTTACCAAGCGTGGCCTCCATTACATCAATTTAGAGATTGCTACTCAGCTTTCCCAGACTGAAGATTTCCAGATCAGCTCATTTATGATTTAGTAAATCTCCGGTATTTTAGAATACTTATTAATTTTTTCTGTCCTGAAGCCTGAGAAAGCTGAGTGAGAATCCCACTAAGAAATCCTCCATACTTTAGCATAGCTAGACAGATTTGATATTCATGGTCCCTAAAAACCTGGGTAACAAATTATGTTGACATGTAATATGGACTGCAAAATAATAAATCTACTAAGATAAATCATTTTACTTACTCCAAAATGAGTGCCACAGCTAGTCAAATTTGGTTTTCAGGGCCCTGGGAAAGCTGAGTTACAACCATGTTGAGCTGTGACAGAAACTGCAGAATCAAAAATGTATCTATTGACTAGTTCTATCTTCATTAAAGTGTACCAGTTTTTTTTGTATTCTCAAAATGGTTCAGTTTTAATAGAGCACTTGCTATACAAATTAAAATACTTATCCCCAGCCATCAACAATGAGTGGAAAAAGGAGATGGACAGTGAGATTGTCCCAAAATATTATATTTACTCATTGCTGGACATGGAAACAAAGAAAATTTGCTGTTTTGCAGTAGAACTATTTGTCTCCTTTCTATTTCTTCTGTGGCACTGGAAAAAATAGTATTTGAAAAAAAGGTTAATACACTTTTGGATAATATTGACATGACTATCACAGACAGACATGTCTCTACTACATGCAAAGTACCCTGAAATAAATCATCAGTTTGATCTGTAGCACATTGCTAAATAAATTAGTAATTAGCTTCTGGTGACTTCCAAATTTTTGATTATAAAATTATATCCAATTGGATATCAGAGATTACAAATCATCTATGGTAATGCGCAAGAACTTGTCTGCAAAATAGTTGTTATTGGCCCGATGACTGTCATTATTGAACCATATCCAAAATATTCACAGCTAGGTGCATGATGTAACTTACAGTGACTGTTTGCATTTGCCTTTCTCAGAAGATGAGATACTAAATGCGAAAAAGATTAGTGATAAATCTCCAGCTTTTTAAGAATATCAGAAATATTGTTAAAAAATAAAAATGTACTTTTGGATTTGCTACAGCTAGGCTATTTTTGCCATATTGGGGAGTTAGACATGTACAACAGGATAAGTTTCAGGTAGAGACAAAAGCAGATTCACTTTTACATTGATACTATGGTGTTAAATGAACACAACTTGCTGTGTTGGATCACAAATGTTGACAGAGTGAAGGTTGCTGTGAAACATGCTACTACAACTGGAGTTGCTGTGGGAACTATTCTACATTGCATAGTATATTCTAAAGGCCACAAGGCATGGGTAGTCAAAGCACTAGACAAGTCCACCACCCAATAATTATTTAATGAAGACATTCTAAAAGAAGTATTGTCTTTGGTAAAGACAAAAGGTTGATTGGCTGTCAAAGCGACGAGAACTACCATGAAATATCGCTTCTGTTCCTACACCAGGCAAACATGAATGTATCCAAAAGTATGAATCCAGATTTTAATCTGGGCACTACATGGTGAAATATTTTTGCTTAAAAATGTTTGCTCTCAAAATTGGTAGATACACTACTCAGAAAAAGTAAGGGATATTTGGCTTGTGGGTGAAATTTCAGGATGAACCTAAAATACACTCTAACCTTTACAGGGGAACTTAATGTGACCTTCTCTAAACTTTTAGACTGCACATGTGTAAATGCTCAATGTTTCAGTACTTTTTGCACAACTTGCTGTTCTCTAACAAGGAGCATAACGGCAGAATTTACAACATGTGTTTGATCCATGAATCGCCCAATAAATTTCCTGGTTCAATTAGAATTGGCATTTAAACAGTCCTCCTAATCATGCTGTTTGCATTTTGACATCATGAGATCAAGATAACACCTAACAATTGATCAACAGTACCTTGCCATTGCGAGGGTTCAAGCAGGATGTTCTCAGACAGAAGTGGCCACTGATCTTAGAGTGTCACAGAATGTCATCAGTAGGTTGCAACAGAGAGACTGGAAGAGTCACAGAAAGGCATAGAAGTGGACGTCCTTTGGCCACATCCCACACTGATGACCACTTCATTGTCAACAATGCCCTGCGGAACCAGATGACTAATGCCACACAACTCCAGGCACATTTAAGGGAGGTGAGAGCCACCCAAGTGTCACATCAGTCCATTCTAAACTGTTTACATCAGCGTGGTTTGCGTGCTAGATGACCTGCAAGGGTACCTGACCACAGGTGTCATTATCTTGCATTGGCCGGGGAGCATCTACTCTGGGCAAGGGACCAATGGGCCTCAGTGCTGTTCACTGATGGAAGTCAATTCACGCTGACCAGAAATGATGGCCGCCAACAATGTTGGAGGAGAGCGCTATGCATCAGCCACTGTTGTGACCAGAGGAGCCTTTGGTGGTGGTGTGACAAGCCCGTACTACTTGAATAACATCATTAATCCAGTCATCGTGCCTCTGCATGAACAACACAGGCCTCATTTCATGAACGACAATGCGCCAGCTCATTGAGGTCGCTTCATTAGGGAACGGCTGCTGGAGACTGGGAAACCTCAAATGTAGTGGCCTGCACTTTCTCCAGACCTGAATCCCATTGAAAACCTATGGGATCAGCTGAGTCGCCATATAGAGGCTTGTATCTCTGTACCCCAGAACCTCAATGACCTGAGGGCCACCCTTCAAGAAGAGTTGGATGCCATGCCTCAGCAGACTTGTGAACAGCATGATATGTCGTTGTCAAGCTGTAATTGTGCTCAAGGCCACATGACAAGTGACATAGCGAAGAAGGATCGACACTCACTTTCTTGACTATATGAAGAGACTTTTATTCAAAGCATAATAACATCATCAGTGACTAGCTTCGGCTTAAGCCTGAGCCTTTTTTAAACTTTTTGAAAAAGGTTCAGGCTTGAGCCGAAACTAGTCACTGATGATTCTATTATGACTTGAATAAAAGTCTCTTCATATCGTCAAGAAAGTGAGTGCCGGTCCTGGATGCGTGTACCACGTGCAAACTGCAGTGGCAACCCATTTTTTTCGATACTCAAGTTATTGAGACCGTGACAATTTTTGTGGGGGTACAACCACCACTGTTGTAGGCTTTTGTTTCAATAAATTTTTTGAGATAAGGAACTCACCATTGCATTCTTCTACTTAAATGCCCTACTTTCATGATATAATGTCAATCTTTTTACGTTTTCCATAAATTTCAACCGAAAGCCAAATATCCCCAAAATCGGTGAGTAGTGTATAATATTTACATCTACCTGTATTTATAATCCAATACAGAAATAATAGATTTTTTTAGTTGAATTACTTACATTTTTACATTAATAAATTAATGTCTAAGGGTAGGTTCACATATGTGTTAAGGATCCGTTTGAAACAGATCTGGTATTTTAAAACCAGATCATACAATTATCGAGATAATTTTGTGTCCAGTTGCTTCCAGTTTTAGAAATTTTTTGAGTAAATTATCGGCTCTGTCTAGTAGCTGTGATGCTATTTTTTCAATTGGACCTGTTTTTAGGGGTGTCAAATTTTTACAAATGGTCCGTACTGTCTTTGAATGTGCAAAACTTATATTTTTTTGCATTCTCTATAGCTATGGTGAATGCATCTCATTGACTATGTAGACTGTTGTTGACATGCACACTTTTTTTTCCCAGTAATTTGTCATTGGCACCTCACCATTGTCTGCCTCCATAACAAAATCATTTTGAGACAGTCTGGATTTCATTTTCTTTCTTTTGTATTCAGCCCCATTGGTTTTCTCTGTTGTTCAATAATTTGAAAACAGACTTCCTTAATTTTTGTTTGCTTGCTCTTCACTCCTCCTAGACTGTCACCATTATCCAATAGTTTGGAGAGAGTCTCCATTCAATTTACTTTGTTTAGAACCTCACAACTTTAGGCCATCACCATTGGACAGTGTCAATTGTTTTACATGACTTACAACCAATAACAATTTTTTGTATTCTTTTGTTGTCGGTTTTTGCCTATGTAGGTCGGTCATGGTTTATACTATAGGAAAAGGTGAAATTCATTGACCAAATAACTTTTTGTTGGATAGCTTTCTGAATTGCATCTATCATGATGCCAGCCCATATTACATACAGCTTTGATATTTTGTTACTTAGTGTTCGAATTAAAATATTTGCCCGTGTGACAGCCCGATGGTGATTTTGGGTTAACCCAATTACTTTGGCTAAGATGACCCGTGGAGTATATTCTACACTTTATGAGGAGCTTGGCACCCAATTGGATATGTTTTTTACTACCTCTGTTTGACAGTGGAAGGTTTTGATTACCTATTACATCGTATTGGAGGTAGTTTACAGAGACAAGACACTTATTTTAGGAGATCAATTCATGTTGACTTTAAGGTAAGTAATGTTAACAGCATTTGTAAATATTATAGATTATTGCATTTGTGCAACAAAGCTTATTATCACCAACAGATTTCTGGCTACTGGCAAGAGTTTCTCTTCACTTTCAAATTTGCCTAGAAAAATCAACTGTATACAATATTGTACAGGAGACATGCCAGGACATTCATCCCACATTCAAAAACGAGCATTGGCTAAAAGTTTTGGGAAATATATCAGTTTCCTAATTGTTTGGGAGCCATAGATGGCAAGCAAATTTGGATTTTTAAACTGCCAGGAACTGGATCAGAATATTTCAGCTATAAAAAATATTTTTTCAATAATCCTCATGGACATAGCCAATACACGAAATAGATTTGTTGCTGTGGACATTGGATGATATGAGAGAACAAATTACTCAAGGGTGTTTAAAAGCTCAGCAGTGGCCATTGACTATACTCGATTTTTTGCAATGCCCTCACCAAGACCACTTATGCCCCTGCTGACAATGCATTTCAAATGTGTTATGGCTTGATCAAGCCATAATAAAGTCATGGTCTAAACTATTAAAAAATAATATCTAGGCTCACTAGAGAAAGAAGTGTGTTTTTGGATTACTGGCAGCTAAATTGAGAATTTTCATGAGGCCGATTAAATTGAAAATGGAAACAGTTGATGATGTGGTGAAAGCCTGTGTAGTGGTAACTTTTTTTAATGGAGCCTCAATGAGTTGACATAGTATCACTCTCTTCAAATTTGGACCTTGCCCTACCAAGGGTGTTAAAGCAAACCTTTCACCTGGATTTCACTTAATAAACTATCAAAAGTACCTTATCTCATCCTCATTGTGTTAGCACACGGTCTTGTCCCGCTTTTCTGGCATGTATATGCATGGAAAAATCGCTTTATAAAGTACTCTTCTCCAGCTCCACAAGTCACGGTAGAAGTCAAGGGGGTAGCCCTTCCCTCACTCCAGGCTGTAACTCCCCTGCCCTAACCCCGCCTCTATGCAGTCTAATTGACACCCGGCTCAGTCGCCGGGACCGCGCTTGTACAGGCGGCGCATGCGCCGTCGGACTCAAGCGCGATCCTGTAACTGAATCGCGCATGTGCCGTCCCCAATGCCTGCCTGTCTTCTCTTCCTCACGCGCGATTCAGTTACAGGATCGCGCTTGAGTCCGACGGCGCATGCGCCGCCTGTACAAGCGCGGTCCCGGCGACTGAGCAGGGGCATATACATGCCAGTGTGCTAACACAATGAGGATGATCTATAAGGTACTTTTAATAGTTTATTAAGTGAAATCCAGGTGAAAGGTTCGCTTTAACCAGATGAGGGGCAATCGTTCTGAATTTTTGCTGAATTTCCCATATGCTATTAGTCAACACAATCTTGGTCTCATGAAACTGTTTGAACATCATTTGGTCCATCATAGGGAGAATAGAAAAAATTATGGGCAGTTAAAAGGCTAGATGACCCCCTCAGTCTATTTCTTTCTTAAAGAACCTTACACGTGTAGAGGACCAGTAGTGTCCTCAGCAGACTTATGACAGAGGGATGAATGTTAGGTGAGCCAGTGGTGAGGGGGCCGGTGGTGGAGGGCCCAGGGCTGTGGTCTTTGTGGTCTGCCTTCAAGAGGAACTTCTGGCTTCCAATTTATGCAAATAGATCGGTTCACATATTTTAAAATGAATAACCATCTCAGGACTAGCTGCTCTATTGAATGCAATTTTCATGTTCCATCTGTACAACTATTCTGGAAGAATATATTGTATTACATTCCATACACTATGTCTAAATAAGGTAGAGCCAAAATCAGAACACAGAAGTACACAAAGGACAATCTTCTTTGGCTTCCAGACAGGAAAAAAAATCTCTGCTTTACTGAACCTTTTAAAAGATCTTGGTGTACAAGTTGTGGTCTACAGAATAAAATTGCATGAACTGCATAAAATTACCTACAAGTTCTGACAATATAAAAGGTTGCAATGTAGCCTGCACAAGCATATACATTAAAAAACTTATTGTCATATCTCCTGAGGCCAACTCAGGAACTGTAGGGCTGCCTGATATGGACGCCCTGAGGAGGCTGCGGAGACCCGTTGTTAAAGTGATCCATCATTGACTGCCACTGGACTAGAATTCTCTTTCCTTCCTAAAACAAAGTAAAAAAATAAGTAGAGTGCAACGGGGTGCCGAAGGTGCGCTCTGTCTCCCATCAGCCGCAGACCTGCTGCTTAACTTCGGGAGCGAGGATCTGTGTTTGACCTCGTTCCCAGGGCGGTTTTGCTAGCTGGGAGGCTCCCTGCTCCTAGGCCTGCCTTGAGCGCCGAGCTGATCACTCGGTGCTCGACTGGTCGGTCTGTCGGTCATGTGACGCTGGCCACGTCACATGACCCTCACTCCCCACTATAAATACAGGCAGCCTGCTGGCCACAGGTTGCCTGTTAATTTAGGTTCCTGGCATTTGTTGGATACCTGTATACTTACCTGATCCTGTTCCCTGACGATCCTTTGCCTGGTCCTCCTGTACTGCGCATCCAAACCTGGTATTTTGACCTCGGCTTCCACCTGACTATTCTTTGCGGACTTCTTTGGTACTTCTCGACTCTCCTGGTATTTATGACCCCGGCTTCTCCTGACCATTCTTTGCTTATCCCTCTGTACTGCGTTGTCCTCTTGGTTTGGACCCAGTCCGTTCACTATCCGTTATTTGTCTTGTCTGTCCTTCCCGCACATATCCTAAGTTAGGGACTGCCGTCCAGTTGTCCCCTGTCATCAAGACTCGTGAGGCAAGAAGGCAGGGCCAGGGGTGAGGGTGGAGCGCAGTGGTCACTATCCTCCCCCCTGTGTGTGTGTGTACGTGACCGTTACATAGAGTCAAATTTTTTGGGATACTTATGTGCAACTACCAAAAAGACAACAACCAAAACATACAACTGCTCCTGTGCCTATTTCTTAAAGTCCTACCAGAAGGTATTAAAGCTACACAAAACTCCTCCCAGAGGCATGGAGTCAATACATGGTCAGCGTGTTGGCTGTGGGTGTTGTTCCTCAATGGTGGTCTAGCTTGCACCAGTTGGATTAGAAGGTTGTTATCAATATAAGGAATGTATTCCTCCTAATCATCTCTGGTGGAGAATCGGGAACCCTAAAAAAAATTAAATTTAGATAGTACAAATTAATGTACGTTTAAAAATTTTGTGACAGGATTGCATATTTGTAGTCAATTGGAACGCAGCACCAGTAGAGTGGTCACTGTGTGATGTTATTTTGTAATAATAGTGCTACATCTTGTATCACCAGGCAAAAAAGTGTGGTCAAAATCCAAGGTAAGGTACCAATTTATTTATTCATTTTTTTTGTGAGAACACAACACATAGAACTAAGCAGGTCACATTAGTGCATACTTTCAACCCCCAACTTTGACAACAAATGCCAGAAGGGCACAAGACTGTTGTTGCTGGTAGAGTATGAGAATAGCCAGAAATAGGGCAGTCCGAACAGCAGTGTGGTTTTCTAATACACCGCCTGTAACCTGCAACATAATGCCGGCCACAAAATTCGGTACCATTATGGAGATAGTACCTGTCAAGTTTATGCTGGGTTTGGGCAGGGACTAAGGGGAAGGGAGGTGTGGGATGATGACTGATAATGACGCATAAGAAAGTGGCAGTACAGGAGCCAGGTCAAAACAGTCAGTGGTGAAGGCCCATATACAAGGGTAATGTACAGCTCTATGAGAAAAAAAAAGTATATGAAGTGTAGGTCTGTTTGTGTATTGAATATTTTCCAAAGGTGCCCAGGAGCCCAATCCATGCCCCCTAGAACAGTGACTTCCACCACACCCCGCCCCTTTAACTGCAACATCCAGTGTCCTGCCCTTCTTAACAGGAGGGGCAGAGTGTGTTAGTGTGACTTTTAGACAGTGTGTGCCTGTGAGAAGTGGTACGACGGAAATAGCATAGAACAGGGAGGTTCAACAAGAGGGAACGCATCCCCCAACTCCAGTGCACTGTGAGATAACAGTGCTAGTATATAACGGTAGTAACCGTATAGAGCAGGGGAGCCCGTGAGGCAGGAAATAATGTGCGCCTCTTAGTTAGCCCCATGTGACACAACAGTGTAATACCAACGATCAGAAAAAAAATAAGCTCACAGACACAGCTGAGAATTTTAAACGTTAGTAGTTAATAGAATATTTTAAAAGGAAATAAATGTTATGTTTATACCAGTATGGAATTAACACATGTAAACTAAGAGACAATTATTGGTCCATGTGACCATTTGTAAATAAATTACCTGCACCTCCTGTAGCCCCATGCAGCTCCCCTGAAATGACCGGAGAAGCCGGTCGCAGATTTGCTCCGCAAATAATAGGACATGTCCTATCTTTTGCCGTATTTTGCAGATCGCTGACATGTTCAAGTCAATGGGTACGTATCCGCAGAACGGAGTTCAGCACGGCCGTTGCCCATGTATTGAGGACATGAACATGACGGTTGTGTGAATGAGCCCTCAGTTGAAGAACTAGCACCTGTAAACAAAAACTATTTCTTATTCATTCTGATTTCTATCTCAGATATAAAAAAACAAAACCGCTTTTATTTTCCATTCAACACAAGACAGTGGCATGCAAGTTCCTTAGTCACTATTTTATACATCCATATGTGCATGACATACAAAAATAAATCACCTTGTCCATCTAGGCACTAACTATACATTAGGTTACCCCACCTATATACTTCAAATCCAAACACCGGGGGATAAGGCTTTGCACAATTTCCACAGGTCAAACAGCTTCCAGGAATTGACACTGAATGAACCTCTCAGTCTTGTCTTTATCCACTCAGTAATGAGCCCAACAGCTACTCCTGAGTCTTTCTCAGGATAGGGGAGCTTTCTGTACTGGAAGGGAGGGAAAGACAGATTCCTGTACCAACATCTACCCACCATTCCATAAAAATCCAGGCCCACAAAACACTTTGGGGTACATTTACTAAGGGATGTAAAAAGTGTCGCAAGTCCCCTTTTCTGTCCTGCTGTGCGCAAAGCCGGTTTTGGACCGTGTACACCAGTTGGGCGTGCTAGTGGTGGTGAGGGGGCATGTCGTGGGCCATGCTGAGGCTGGGACTATATATATATTCATATGTTAATATAAATATATATATATACAGTGGATATAAAAATTCTACACACCCCTGTAAAAATGTCAGGTTTCTGTGATATAAAAAAATGAGACAAAGATAAATCATTTTAGAACTTTTTCCACCTTTAATGTGACCTATAAACTGTACAATTCAATTGAAAAACAAACTGAAATCTTTTAGGTAGAGGGAAGAAAAAAATATAAAAATAAAATAATATGGTTGCATAAGTGTGCACACCTTTAAACTAATACTTTGTTGAAGCACCTTTTGATTTTATTACAGCACTCAGTCTTTTTGGGTATGAGTCTATAAGCATGGGACATTTTGAATTGGCAAGATTTGCCCACTCTTCTTTGCAAAAACACTCCAAATCTGTCAGATTGCGAGGGCATCTCCTGTGCACAGCCCTCTTCAGTTCGCCCCACAGATTTTCAATCAGATTCAGGTCTGGGCTCTGCCTGGGCCATTCCAAAACTTTAAACTTCTTCTGGGGAAGTCATTCCTTTGTTGATTTTGATGTATGCTTTGGGTCGTTGTCATGCTGAAAGATGAAGTTCCTCTTCATATTCAGCTTTCTAGCGGAAGCCTGAAGGTTTTGTGCCAATATTGACTGGTATTTGGAACTGTTCATAATTCCTTCTAGCTTAACTAAGGCCCCAGTTCCAGCTGAAGAAAAACAGCCCCAAAGCATGATGGTGCCACCACCATGCTTCACTGTGGGTATGGTGTTCTTTTGGTGATGTGCAGTGTTGTTTTTGCACCAAACATATCTTTTGGAATTATGGCCAAAATGTTCAACCTTGGTTTCATCAGACCATAACACCTTTTCCCACATGCTTTTGGGAGACTTCAGATGTGTTTTTGCAAAATGTAGCCTGGCTTGGATGTTTTTCTTCGTAAGAAAAGGCTTTCGTCTTGCCACTCTACCCCATAGCCCAGACATATGAAGAATACGGGAGATTGTTGTCACATGTACCACACAGCCAGTACTTGCCAGATATTCCTGCAGCTCATTTAATGTTGCTGTAGGCCTCTTGGTAGCCTCCCAGACCAGTTTTCCTTTCGTCTTTTCATCAATTTTGGAGGGACGTCCAGTTCTTGGTAATGTCACTGTTGTGCCATATTTTCTCCACTTGATGATGACTGTCTTCACTGTGTTCCATGGTATATCTAATGCCTTGGACATTCTTTTATACCCTTCTCCTGACTGATACCTTTTAACAATGAGATTGTCACAACCAGACAGCTGAGAAGTTCTGACAGAAGCCTTTCAGAACCTCCTCCTTGAGTTTTCTTTGTTTTGGTTTTCAGTTCCTCATCTCGTTAGCCTCTCTCAGCTGTCATGTGTTTGGACTGATTGCATCCCTTTAAATTCCTCCCCATAATGCAATAGTGTGCGGCTTATACAACTTCCTGGAGTGTGTGTGCATGCTGTTCCTATTGCCCAGTCTTCTACAAATATAAGTGCTGTACTTTTATTTGTGATTTTCTGTTTGCTGGATCTCAGTTGACCCTGACTCCCTCCGTGTCTAGTGTAGGGAGCCGGTGGTCGTGTCCCCTCACTATTGTAGGGTGTTCAGGTGGTAGATAGTCGAGGTACGTGGATATGCGACCATCCACCTTTGGGGTGTTCGCATAGGCTGAGCAGTCAGGGAGAGTGACAGGTCTCATGCAGGGGTCTCCCTTTTGTTCCTTAGTTTTGGATCCAGTGAGTCATAGATTATTTTGCTTTGTCTTGTTTCCTGTACACCATCCGTGACATTATAAGCCGCCAAAACCGTCTCAAGCATGGATCCGGTTTCACTTTTGGCTGAACGCTTCCAGGGTCTTTCATTGGAGGTAGCTGATCTCCGTAAGACTTTTTCTCAGTTTCAAGTGACCGGTTCAGCTTGCGTTCATGGAGTTTGTTCGGAGCCTACGATCTCTCTCCCGGATACGTTCTCCGGGGGTAGTGAGAATTTTGTGCGTTTTAGAGAGGCTTGCAAACTCCATTTTCGCCTTCTTCCCCATTCCTCTGGTGATGAGGAACGGAGGGTGGGTGGGGATCATTATATCGCTGCTCAGGGGTAACGCTCAGTCCTGGGCCTTTTCGCTGCCGGAGGGGGCACGGCCCCTCCGTTCAGTGGATGAATTCTTTTTAGCCCTGGGTCAGATATATGATGATCTGGATCGTATTGCTCTGGCTGAGTCTAGACTACGTCTGTTATGCCAGGGTAAACAATCCGCAGAGATATACTGCTCAGAATTTCGGAGATGGGCAGCTGATACTGGTTGGAATGATGCTGCACTCCGAAGTCAATTTTGCCATGGTCTTTCAGAGGGATTGAAAGATGCATTTTCCTTTCATGAGAGGCCTATCTCCTTGGACTCTGCTATGTCTCAGGCGGTTCGTATTGACAGGCGTCTTAGAGAGAGAGGAGAGATCTCTCCTTCCTGTCATACTCAGTCCCGGGACAGTGCAGCGGTCTCATTCTGTGCGCAGGGGTCTCAGTCGCTGTCAGCCCCTTCTGAGCAGGAGCCCATGCAGCTGGGGTTGATTGCCTCTGACAATAGAAGATTCAGCCCGCATGGGAGGGTTTGTTTTTGTTGTGGAGGTATAAATCATTTGGCAAATGTTTGTCCCTCTAGGAGATACAGGCAGTTTTCTGGGAGTAATAAAGAAACAAAAAGGAAAAAATCTTTTAAAAATGTTCCATCTGTTACTATTGGCAGGGTTGAGGCGGAAATTGAAGGTTTTCCGTTTGCTTGTAGTTCCCATTTTGTCCTGCCTGCTAGGGTGGCGCTAGAGAGCAAGAGCATTTTTTGTGAGATTTTTGTGGATAGTGGAGCAGCTGTCAATCTCATTGATAATCAATTTGCAATAACTCATGGTTTCCAGGTATGCACTTTGGGAAAGGATATTCCTGTTTTTGCTATTGATTCCGCTCCACTTTCTCAGAAATCATTAAAGGGCATAGTTCACAATATCCGTTTAATTGTGAGTGATGCTCATGTTGAGGATGTGTCATGTTTCGTCCTTAGCGGTTTGCCTACTCCTCTAGTGTTGGGGCTACCCTGGCTCACTAAACATAACCCCACCATTGATTGGCAAGCTAGGCAAATAAATGGTTGGAGTGACTTTTGCAGAGAGAATTGCCTCACGACATCTGTTTCTGAGGTTTCTACTAAGACTGTACCACCTTTTCTCTCTGAATTTTCGGATGTCTTCTCTGAGAGTGGAGTTCAGGATTTGCCCCCGCACAGGGAGTACGATTGCCCTATTAATCTCATCCCAGGCGCCAACCTGCCTAAATCTCGTTTATACAATCTTTCCCAACCTGAGAGGGTCGCTATGCGTGCTTATATCTCTGAGAGTCTGAGAAAAGGACACATACGACCCTCGAAGTCACCTGTTGCCGCTGTTTTTTTCTTTGTTAAGAAGAAAGATGGTTATTTAAGACCTTGTCTGGATTTCAGGGAGCTGAACAGTATCACTATTCGTGACCCTTATCCGCTTCCTCTGATCCCGGACCTGTTTAACCAGGTTGTTGGGGCTAAAGTCTTTTCCAAATTGGACCTAAAAGGGGCATACAACTTGGTTAGGGTCAGAGAAGGAGTCGAATGGAAGACGGCCTTCAATACCCCTGAGGGCCATTTTGAGAATTTGGCTATGCCTTTTGGTTTGATGAATGCCCCAGCCATTTTTCAGCATTTCGTGAACAGCATTTTTTATCATTTAATGGGAAAATTTGTATTAGTGTTGTGGCGAAACCGACCCCGCCACTGGGTTTTGGAGAGGACTGGCTGCTGGCCTCTTGCCCCTGGATTATGGGCCATATACTAACTTTTAAACCCCTGAACCTATTCAAGTGAATTTTGGATAGGTTTGTCCCAAAGTTATACTGTTTAAATTGATGTAAGTTATATGTATGGCCAATGTAAACTCACAAAGTTGTAACAATTTATAATAAGTGTAACTTGTCAGCTTGGGAGGAAAATGCTGGGTGTGTTTCTATTGTGCCATTGTCCCATTGTGTGTTTAAATGGTGATGTCTGTTCTGTTGTCCTCACATGTGTATTGGCGATCTCCCTTTGTCCTCAGAGATAATTGGATTGCTCCTCAGGTTGTCTCCGGGACAGAGAGGAGGAGACCATGATGCATTGTGGGGATATGTTGTATTTGTCCTATGTCACAGTCTTCATTCTGGTCCTCTGGGGGTGTGAACGATTGGTTGCTGTAGTTACATTGTATGTGTTGTAAATTACTGATTGGTTGTATTTCAAACCCCTGTGGGCAGTACTATGTTTGTGGTTTATGAATAAAAGAGGCTGTACTTGAAGTACAGTCAGACCACTGCTTGACCCTCAACACGGAGCCTTGTCTCGTTATTGGGGGGATTCACTGTATGCTATTAGAAGACCGATTGCCAGAAGTGTAAGCTGATTCCTGTTCGTCTGCTAGCAGCTATTCGTGAGGTTCCAGTTTGGAGTGCTACTTTGTATCCAGTTCGGGAGTTGGTGTTCTGCAGTAGCTGTGCCTGTCTCTCAGAAAAGGGGCATATCGCCTGAACTGATTTTAACCCCTTGTCTGCTGAAATGGTCCGTTACATTGGTGGCAAGCAGCGGGATCGTTCCTACAGCCAGAAGGACAGCTACAGGGGACACCATTTCTGTGGATTCTACAATTTAAAGGCAACGCATGTCCCAGTACAGCGACCCTGACAGCACCAGAATGGAAACAGCAGTGGAGTACGATGAGGGTGTCATGGATAACTGAGATGCAGTCCGCAAAGGCATCTGGTACCAGGTACTGGGTATTGTGGAGTATATGCAGGACGAGAGACTCCCCACGGAAGACCAGCGGTTGCAGAAGCGAGTAGCCCTGCGGATGCCCTTCCTGGGAGAGCAGCCCCGGGAGGAATGGGTAAAGGAATTGGAACTCCTAGCATGGCAGGAGCTGTGGCTGGAAGATGCCTACCAGGCGCTCTGGTGGTATGGGGCACAGTACCTACCCAGGACAGCTGAGCATGACAAGCCGGAGGGAGAGGAGTTTGATGGTCTTGGCTTGTTATGGGAGACTTTTTCAGAGCTGGAGTTTGGGAGCCCTACACAAGCCCGGTTCCATGATCTCTTGGAATGGAGGGAGAGCAGGTATGACTGGGACGACACTCATGAGATTGAGCAGGACCTGGTCCACCTGGTGACACGGGAGATGGAGCTGGAACAGGGCTACCAGCAGCTGTTCCACGCCAGTGAGAAGGCTCAGCAGGACAGTAAGGTGACAAACCCAGTCTCCATTCCCCAGCGGCAGTGTGAAGTGCAGGGAGAGGAGAGCAGCGTCCTCCCTCCCCAGCGGCAGGCTGAGTTACAGGGGGCAGAGGTAGTTGTTCCTGCCCCCCAGCAGCAGAGTGATATGCCGGGAAGGCAGTGTGAAATGCAGGGAGAGGAGAACAGCGTCCTCCCTCCTCAGCGGCAGGCTGAGTTACAGGGGGCAGAGGTAGTTGTTCCTGCCCGCCAGCAGCAGCATGATTTTTTGAGAATTGGGAGCCCAGTCTCCATTCCCCAGCGGCCGTATGAATTATTGGGGATTGGGAGCCTAGTCTCCTTTCCCCAGCGGCAGGCGGAGTTACAGGGGGCAGAGACAGTCGGTCCTGTCCCCCAGCGGCAGAGTGTCCAGCAGGGAATAGAGAGCCCAGTCTCCTTTCCCCAGCAGCAGGACACTGTATTGGGAGCGGAGACGGTCGGTCGCCCTCCCCAGCGGCTGGAAGTATGTATGGGAGAGGAGCTCGTCACCCCCTCTCCCTAGCGGCAGCTTAACGCACCAGGGGGAGACAGTAAGCCCCACAACAGTGCAGATGGGACCGTGGTCTCTGCACTTACAGCACAGGGGGTAGAGACAGTCGGTCTCCCCCTCCAACAAACAGGCTCCAACCAGGCTTCTTCCGTGGTAGCGCTGGCACCAGGGCAGAGTACCGCTGATACCTGCCCACAAAGCAACCTCCACTCCAAGCCAGGGAGCAACACAGAGACCGAGAGTACCAGCTTCCAACATAACCTTGGTGGACTCACTGGACAGAGACAGGCTACTAAAGTCAACAGGTCCAGTATTTGGTTGTGGGTGGGCTGCCAGACTAACTCAGGTACCGACCGGCGTGAGGTCAGGTATCTGGTTAGTCTTCCCTGGGGGGGGAGATGTGTGGCGAAACCGACCTCGCCACTGGGTTTTGGAGAGGACTGGCTGCTGGCCTCTTGCCCCTGGATTATGGGCCATATACTAACTTTTAAACCCCTGAACCTATTCAAGTGAATTTTGGATAGGTTTGTCCCAAAGTTATACTGTTTAAATTGATGTAAGTTATATGTATGGCCAATGTAAACTCACAAAGTTGTAACAATTTATAATAAGTGTAACTTGTCAGCTTGGGAGGAAAATGCTGGGTGTGTTTCTATTGTGCCATTGTCCCATTGTGTGTTTAAATGGTGATGTCTGTTCTGTTGTCCTCACATGTGTATTGGCGATCTCCCTTTGTCCTCAGAGATAATTGGATTGCTCCTCAGGCTGTCTCCGGGACAGAGAGGAGGAGACCATGATGCATTGTGGGGATATGTTGTATTTGTCCTATGTCACAGTCTTCATTCTGGTCCTCTGGGGGTGTGAACGATTGGTTGCTGTAGTTACATTGTATGTGTTGTAAATTACTGATTGGTTGTATTTCAAACCCCTGTGGGCAGTACTATGTTTGTGGTTTATGAATAAAAGAGGCTGTACTTGAAGTACAGTCAGACCACTGCTTGACCCTCAACACGGAGCCTTGTCTCGTTATTGGGGGGATTCACTGTATGCTGTTAGAAGACCGATTGCCAGAAGTGTAAGCTGATTCCTGTTCGTCTGCTAGCAGCTATTCGTGAGGTTCCAGTTTGGAGTGCTACTTTGTATCCAGTTCGGGAGTTGGTGTTCTGCAGTAGCTGTGCCTGTCTCTCAGAAAAGGGGCATATCGCCTGAACGGATTTTAACCCCTTGTCTGCTGAAACGGACTGTTACAAGTGTATTTGGATGACATTTTGATTTTTTCTCCTGATTTCAAAACTCATAAGGAACACTTACGTCAGGTCTTGCTCATCCTGCGGGAGAATAAATTATACGCGAAACTGGAAAAATGTGTGTTTGCGGTTCCAGAGGTTCAATTTCTGGGGTTTCTTCTCTCCGCTTCTGGTTTTCGCATGGACCCCGAGAAGGTCCGCGCTGTGCTTGAGTGGGATCTTCCTGAGAATCAGAAGGCGCTGATGCGTTTTTTGGGCTTTGCCAATTATTACAGGAAGTTTATTTTGAATTATTCCTCTGTTGTTAAACCACTCACTGATATGACCAGAAAGGGGGTAGATTTTTCTTCCTGGTCGGTAGAGGCGCGTAAGGCTTTTTCTAATATCAAGGAGAGTTTTGCTTCCGCTCCCATCCTGGTACAACCTGATATTTCTTTACCCTTCATAGTTGAGGTTGATGCTTCAGAGGTAGGTGTGGGTGCGGTCTTGTCTCAGGGTTCCTCTCCAAATGGCGACCGTGTGCCTTTTTCTCGAAGAAACTCTCCTCCGCAGAGAGAAATTACGATGTGGGAGATAGGGAATTGTTGGCCATCAAGTTGGCTTTTGAGGAATGGCGCCATTGGCTAGAGGGAGCCAAACACCCTATTACCGTGTTTACTGACCATAAAAATCTGGCCTACTTGGAGTCAGCCAAGCGTCTGAACCCGAGACAGGCCAGATGGTCTTTGTTCTTTTCAAGGTTTAATTTTGTTGTCACGTTCCGCCCTGGGGTTAAGAATGTGAAGGCAGATGCCTTGTCACGTTGTTTTCCGGGAGGTGGGAATTTTGAAGACCCGGGTCCCATTTTGGCTGAAGGTGTGGTGGTCTCTGCTCTTTTTCCTGAATTGGAGGCAGAGGTGCAGGCAGCCCAGTCGGAGGCTCCTGATCTTTGTCCTCCTGGGAGGTTGTTTGTGCCTCTCGCTTTGAGACACAAGATTTTTAAGGAACACCACGATACGGTCCTTGCTGGGCACCCGGGGGCAAGAGCCACACTGGATCTCATCGCTCGGAGATTCTGGTGGCCTGCGCTTCGTAAGTCGGTTGAGGGTTTTGTGGCAGCCTGCGAGACTTGTGCTCATGCCAAAGTCCCTCATTCACGGCCATCAGGTCCTCTCCTTCCCTTACCCATTCCTTCCCGTCCTTGGACACATCTGTCCATGGACTTCATAACGGACCTGCCTCGTTCCTCGGGGAAGACTGTGATTCTGGTGGTGGTGGACCGTTTTATAAAAATGGTGCATTTCTTCCCTTTTCCTGGTTTGCCCAATGCTAAGACGCTGGCGCAGGCATTTATTGATCACATTGTCAAATTGCATGGTATTCCTTCAGACATAGTCTCTGATAGGGGCACACAGTTTGTTTCCAGATTCTGGAAGGCTTTCTGTTCTCGCTTAGGGGTTCGGTTGTCATTCTCTTCTGCTTTCCACCCGCAGTCGAATGGCCAGACAGAGCGCGTCAATCAGAATCTGGAGACATATCTGCGCTGTTTTGTGGCGGAGAATCAGGAGGATTGGTGTTCTTTTTTGTCCCTTGCTGAGTTTGCTTTAAATAACCGTCGTCAGGAGTCCTCTGATAAGTCACCATTTTTTGGTGCATATGGGTTTCATCCGCAGTTTGGGACTTTCTCGGGAGAGGGGTCTTCTGGTTTACCTGATGAGGACAGATTCTCCTCGTCTTTGTCATCTATTTGGCAAAAGATTCAGGATAATCTAAAGAGCATGAGTGAGAGATATAAGCGTGTGGCGGATAAGAGACGTGTGCCTGGTCCGGACCTGAATGTTGGTGATCTGGTGTGGTTGTCTACCAGGAATATCAAATTGAAGGTTCCCTCCTGGAAGTTGGGTCCTAGGTTTATTGGGCCTTACAAGATCCTGTCTGTCATCAATCCTGTTGCCTACCGTCTTGATCTTCCTCAGACTTGGAAGATCCATAATGTTTTTCATAAGTCCTTATTGAAACCTTATGTTCAACCCATTGTACCCTCGCCTTTGCCTCCTCCTCCGATTATGGTTGATGGGAATCTTGAATTTCAGGTCTCTAGGATTGTGGATTCTCGTCTTGTCCGCGGTTCTCTCCAGTACCTCGTTCATTGGGAGGGTTATGGTCCTGAGGAGAGGATGTGGGTCCCAGTGACGGACATTAAGGCCACTCGTCTCATCAGGGCTTTCCATAGGTCCCATCCTGAGAAGGTGGGCTCTGAGTGTCCGGAGTCCACTCGTAGAGGGAGGGGTACTGTCACAACCAGACAGCTGAGAAGTTCTGACAGAAGCCTTTCAGAACCTCCTCCTTGAGTTTTCTTTGTTTTGGTTTTCAGTTCCTCATCTCGTTAGCCTCTCTCAGCTGTCATGTGTTTGGACTGATTGCATCCCTTTAAATTCCTCCCCATAATGCATTAGTGTGCGGCTTATACAACTTCCTGGAGTGTATGTGTAAGAAAAACAGCCCCAAAGCATGATGGTGCCACCACCATGCTTCACTGTGGGTATGGTGTTCTTTTGGTGATGTGCAGTGTTGTTTTTGCACCAAACATATCTTTTGGAATTATGGCCAAAATGTTCAACCTTGGTTTCATCAGACCATAACACCTTTTCCCACATGCTTTTGGGAGACTTCAGATGTGTTTTTGCAAAATGTAGCCTGGCTTGGATGTTTTTCTTCGTAAGAAAAGGCTTTCGTCTTGCCACTCTACCCCATAGCCCAGACATATGAAGAATACGGGAGATTGTTGTCACATGTACCACACAGCCAGTACTTGCCAGATATTCCTGCAGCTCATTTAATGTTGCTGTAGGCCTCTTGGTAGCCTCCCAGACCAGTTTTCCTTTCGTCTTTTCATCAATTTTGGAGGGACGTCCAGTTCTTGGTAATGTCACTGTTGTGCCATATTTTCTCCACTTGATGATGACTGTCTTCACTGTGTTCCATGGTATATCTAATGCCTTGGACATTCTTTTATACCCTTCTCCTGACTGATACCTTTTAACAATGAGATTGTCACAACCAGACAGCTGAGAAGTTCTGACAGAAGCCTTTCAGAACCTCCTCCTTGAGTTTTCTTTGTTTTGGTTTTCAGTTCCTCATCTCGTTAGCCTCTCTCAGCTGTCATGTGTTTGGACTGATTGCATCCCTTTAAATTCCTCCCCATAATGCAATAGTGTGCGGCTTATACAACTTCCTGGAGTGTGTGTGCATGCTGTTCCTATTGCCCAGTCTTCTACAAAGATAAGTGCTGTACTTTTATTTGTGATTTTCTGTTTGCTGGATCTCAGTTGACCCTGACTCCCTCCGTGTCTAGTGTAGGGAGCCGGTGGTCGTGTCCCCTCACTATTGTAGGGTGTTCAGGTGGTAGATAGTCGAGGTACGTGGATATGCGACCATCCACCTTTGGGGTGTTCGCATAGGCTGAGCAGTCAGGGAGAGTGACAGGTCTCATGCAGGGGTCTCCCTTTTGTTCCTTAGTTTTGGATCCAGTGAGTCATAGATTCTTTTGCTTTGTCTTGTTTCCTGTACACCATCCGTGACAGAGATCCCTCTGATGGTTTGGAAGCTCTCTGTGGACCATGGCAGAAATATATATTTTTAACGCAACCTGCGCTAAATAGCTTGCACTTGTTTGGCCACTGCAGACAGCAACATTATCTGCGCTACATCTCCTGTGTAACGTGTGCGCAGCCTAAAAATATCTGGGACATCCAGTGCTCTTTTTCCGTAGACTGTGTCCGCTGCGGACAGTGACATTACCTGCGCTACATCTCCTGTATAACGTTTGCGCATCCTAAAAATATTTGTGATATCCAGTGTACTTTTTCTGTAGACGCTGTGGACAGTCACATTACCTGTGCTACATCTTCTGTATAACATTTGCGCATCCTAAAAATATCTGTGAAATCCAGTGTACTTTTTCCGTAGACGGTGTCCGCTGCGGACAGTTACATTGTCTGTGCTACATCTCCTGTATAACGTTTGCACATCCCAAATAGCTGTGACATTCCCTGTAATTTTTTATTAGCCACTGGTGACAGCAGCGACATTACCTGCGCTTTATCTCCTGTATAATATTTGCGCATCATAAATATCAGTGATATTCCCTGTAATTTTTTATTAGCCGCTGGTGACAGCAGCCACATTACCTGCAGTACATCTCCTGTTTAACGTTTGCGCATCATAAATATCAGTGACATTCAGTCAAATTTTTTCGCTGCTGTTGACAGCGACATTACCTTCGCTACATCTCCTGTATAACGTTTGCGCATCCCAAATAGCTGTGACATTCCCTGTAATTTTTTATTAGCTGCTGTTGACAGCGACATTACCTGCGCTACATCTCCTGTATAACATTTGCGCATCCCAAATAGCTGTGACATTCCCTGTAATTTTTTATTAGCCACTGGTCACAGCAGTGACATTACCTGCACTACATCTCCTGTATAACGTTTGCGCATCTGAAATATCAGTGACATTCAGTCTAATATTTTTGCTGCTGGTGGCAGCGATATTACCTGCACTACATCTCCTGTATAACGTTTGCACGTCCTAAATATCAGTGAAATTCAGTTTAATTTATTTTCTCATACACTTACAAAACCTGCGCTAGTGTACAGTCGTGGCCAAAAGTTTTGAGAATGACACAAATATTAGTTTTTACAAAGTTTGCTGCTAAACTGCTTTTAGATCTTTGTTTCAGTTGTTTTTGTGATGTAGTGAAATATAATTACACGCACTTCATACGTTTCAAAGGCTTTTATCGACAATTACATGACATTTATGCAAAGAGTCAGTATTTGCAGTGTTGGCCCTTCTTTTTCAGGACCTCTGCAATTCGACTGGGCATGCTCTCAATCAACTTCTGGGCCAATTCCTGACTGATAGCAACCCATTCTTTCATAATCACTTCTTGGAGTTTGTCAGAATTAGTGGGTTTTTGTTTGTCCACCCGCCTCTTGAGGATTGACCACAAGTTCTCAATGGGATTAAGATCTGGGGAGTTTCCAGGCCATGGACCTAAAATGTCAACGTTTTGGTCCCCGAGCCACTTAGTTATCACTTTTGCCTTATGGCACGGTGCTCCATCGTGCTGCAAAATGCATTGTTCTTCACCAAACTGTTGTTGGATTGTTGGAAGAAGTTGCTGTTAGAGGGTGTTTTGGTACCATTCTTTATTCATGGCTGTGTTTTTGGGCAAAATTGTGAGTGAGCCCACTCCCTTGGATGAGAAGCAACCCCACACATGAATGGTCTCAGGATGCTTTACTGTTGGCATGACACAGGACTGATGGTAGCGCTCACCTTTTCTTCTTCGGCCAAGCCTTTTTCCAGATGCCCCAAACAATCGAAAAGTGGCTTCATCGGAGAATATGACTTTGCCCCAGTCCTCAGCAGTCCATTCACCATACTTTCTGCAGAAGATCAATCTGTCCCTGATGTTTTTTTTGGAGAGAAGTGGCTTCTTTGCTGACCTTCTTGACACCAGGCCATCTTCCAAAAGTCTTTGCCTCACTGTGCATGCAGATGCGCTCACAGCTGCCTGCTGCCATTCCTGAGCAAGCTCTGCACTGGTGGCACTCCGATCCCGCAGCTGAATCCTCTTTAGGAGACGATCCTGGCGCTTGCTGGACTTTCTTGGACACCCTGAAGCCTTCTTAACAAGAATTGAACCTCTTTCCTTGAAGTTCTTGATGATCCTATAAATTGTTGATTGAGGTGCAGTCTTAGTAGTCACAATATCCTTGCCTGTGAAGCCATTTTTATGCAACGCAATGATGGCTGCACGCGTTTCTTTGCAGGTCACCATGGTTAACAATGGAAGAACAATGATTTCAAGCATCACCCTCCTTTTAACATGTCAAGTCTGCCATTTTAACCCAATCAGCCTGACATAATGATCTCCAGCCGTGTGCTCGTCAACATTCTCACCTGAGTTAACAAGACGATTACTGAAATGATCTCAGCAGGTCCTTTAATGACAGCAATGAAATGCAGTGGAAAGTTTTTTTTTGGATTAAGTTAATTTTCATGGCAAAGAAGGACTATGCAATTCATCTGATCACTCTTCATAACATTCTGGAGTATATGCAAATTGCTATTATAAAAACTTATGCAGCAACTTTTCCAATTTCCAATATTTATGTAATTCTCAGAACTTTTGGCCACGACTGTACGTGTGACATACTTGCATATATACCATTTAATATGCAGAAGGCGAGCAGTAAGGGATGGGGAAGTGGCCGTGCTGCTGATGGTGCACGCAGAGGCTGTGGCCACGGGCACGGTAAAACTGTGCCTGCTGCCAGAGCACAAGAAACACACTCATCCACGATACCTAGCTTCATGTCCCAGTTTGCAGAGCGGCGCAGGACACCACTGTCGAAGTCAGACCAGTGCGACCAGGTGGTCGGTTGGATTGCAGCAGATATCGCTTCCAGTCAGTTAAGCACCACCCTGTCTTCCACAAAGTCCAGTCTCAGTAGACAAGAGTCTGGTTAACAGAATCCTCACCCTGATCTTCCTTCCTCCCACCATGGAGAGTCTTGCCAAACAAGTGATCCCACACTTGCATATTCGGAGGAGCTCTTTTCATCGCCATTCCCTGATTTGGGCCTCTCGCCAAGCCCGCTTGAAGAGGGACATGAGGAGATCGTGTGCACCGTTGCCCAAACTCTTGAGCATCCACAGTCACAAGAAGATGGCGGTGGGGAACGGCAATTAGTGTCTCAAGAGGTTGATGATGAGGATGAGACACAGTTGTCAATAAGTGAGGTTGTTAGGTCAACAAGTCAGGAGGATGACCAGAGTGAGGAAGTGGAAGAGGAGGTGGTGGACGAAGAAATCACTGACCCAACCTGAGAAGGTGGCAAACTGAGCGAGGACAGCAGTACAGAGGGGGAGGGATCCGCAGCACCGCAACAGGCTGGAAGAGACAGTGGGGTAGAAAAAGGTAGAAGGCGGGCCACTCCAAACAGGCCCGCAACTGTCCCCCGGAGCCCCCACCCCTGCGGCAATCTCCCTTGCCAAGGAGTAGGTGTTCCGCAGTCTGGCGCTTTTTTGAGGAAAGTGCGGACGATAAAAGAATTGTCATTTGCAACCTCTGCCGTACCAAAATGAGCAGGGGCGTGAACACTAGCAACCTCACCACCACCAGCATGATCCACCACATGGCATAAAAGCACCCTAATAAGTGGGCCGAACGCCTGGGTACATAATCAGTGTCTGCGGGTCACACCACTGCCTCCTCTTCCCCTGTGTTATGTGCTAGCCAATTCCCTGTCCAAGACGCAGGCCCGGATGCCTCCGGCCCTGCACCTGGACCTTCGCAAGAACCATCAGCTAGCACATCCACTTCTGTGTCCCAGTGCAGCGTACAGATGTCCATACCCTAGGCCTTAGAATGAAAGTGCAAATACCCAGCCACCCACCCACAGGCCATAGCACTAAATGTGCATCTTTCCAAATTGCTGGCCCTGGAAATGTTGCAATTTAAACTTGCGGACACTAAGGCTTTCCGCAGCCTGATGGCGCCAGCGGTCCCTCGTTACTCAGTCCCCAGTCGCCATTATTTTTCACGGTGTGCCGTCCCCGCCTTACACCAGCATGTGTCCCGTAAAATCACCCGTGCCCTGACCAACGCAGTTATTGGGAAGGTCCACTTAAGGACTGACACATAGACAAGTGCTTGTGGACAGGGACGCTACATTTCCCTGACGGCACACTGGGTGAACGTCGTGGAGGCCGGGAGAGAGTTGTACCCTGGGATGGCACAGGTGCTACCGATGCTAAGAATTGCGGGCCTTACTTCCATCAGGATTTCCACTACCACCTACAATGGTGGCTGCAACCCCCCGTTCTCCTCCTCCATTTCCACCTCTGAATCCTTATCTTGCAGCACCAGTCAGCCATTAGTCAGTAGCTGGAAGCAGTGTAGCGCTGCAGTAGGGAAGCGACAACAGGCCGTCCTGAAATTAATATGTTTAGGTTACAAACAGCACACCGCCGCAGAGCTGTGGCAGGGTATAAGGGATCAGACTGAGCTGTGGCTCTCGCCACTCAACTTAGAACCAGGCATGGTTGTGTGTAATAATGGCTGTAACTTGGTGGCGGCTTTGGAGCTCGGCAAGCTCACACACATACCATGCCTAGCCCACGTGTTCAACTTAGTGGTTCAGTGGTTTCTCAAAACATACCCCAATTTGCCTGAGCTACTGGTGAAGGTGCACTGTGTGTGTACCCATTTCCGAAAGTCATCTACAGCTGCCGCCGGTCTGGCAACGCTGCAGCAGCGCTTGCAATTGCCAGCTCACCGACTGTTGTGCGCCGTGAGCACGCGCTGGAACTCCACGTTCCACGTGTTGGCCAGGCTTTGTGAACAGCAGAGGACAGTAGTGAAATACCAGCTGCAACATGGTCGTCGTCTTTCCAGTCAGCTTCTGCTCTTCACAAGCGACAAGTGGACATGGATGTCTGACCTCTGTGAGGTTTTACGCAACTTTGAGGAATCAACACAGATGGTGAGCGGCGATGCCGTTATTATCAGCATGACCATCCCACTTCTGTGTCTCCTTAAACACTTGCTGCTCACAATGAAGGAGGACGCTTTGCATGTGGAAGAGGTGAAAATGGGGGAAGACAGTACATAGGGTGATAGCCAGACCACCCTCCGTTCGTCTTCTCAGCGCGGATTGGATGAGGAGGAGGAGCAAGAGACGTTTGCCTCTGCTACAGAGGGTAGTGTGACAAACTCCCCTCTTTTGAGGTGGCCACGAGTGCTTGGAGAGGACTACTTGCCAGCCTCTTACCATGTGAATATGGTCCCATGTTGAATGCACCGGTTTTGTGCAGAAAAGCCATGAGTACAGCCAGGCCAAAGAGACTTATACTAACTTTTGAATTCCTGGTCTAATTCGTGCCATTTTGGGATGTGTTAAATGTCTATGTGTATTGTAAAGGGTGGGACATTGTATGTTTGAGTAAGTGATGTCTGTTCCATTGTCTCTCTGTGTGTATTGGCGATTGTCCTCTGTCCTGGAGACAACCGAGTTGTAATTCGATTGTTTCTCAGGACAGAGGGCAATGTGTATTCTCCTGCCTGTGTTGATTATGTTAACCATGGTGTACCATGATTATATCACAGGCCGGGGGGAGGAGTCTATGTGGGTTGTAACCTTTGTGTTATGGGTTAATGTATGTTTGTTGTGGGTGTCTCCCTTGCATGGGAGCAGGGGATAAAAGCAATTGTATTTTTTCAATGTGAGGCCTTCCAGTAAAGTATTTCTAGCATTCAGCTTGGGCTAATGTATAGACTTATTTGGCGATACCGGCGATACTAGCGATAATAGCGATTTATTGCTCTGTGGATTATTTGGCTGTGCTATTTCAAGGGGAGAAGGGAATACTAGACGGTGACACGGATGATACCGTCACAACTGGTGGCAAGCAGCGGGATTTTCCCTTCTTTTTCCCTGCACAGAGGATTCAAGGAAGGCACTAGTGTATGGTGCATGGAGGGCAACGCTGGCACTCGTGCAGCGACCCTGGCTTTGAAGGAGCTCAAGGGACAGAGCTAGCTACCGGGCAGCGTTCCTATCCACAGAAACATGGAAGAGGAGTTTCGCTGGAGGTTGCAGCAGTACTTGGCCCAACAGGATGGGCCTGTATCAGAGGAGGGCATACTGGACTACAGAGATGCCACTCGAAAGGGGCTGTGGTATGACGCCTTGGAGGAGGTACAGCGGCAGCGGAGAGAGAGCCATCCCGGTGAGGAACAGAGGTTCCAGGTACTCGTGGTCCTGCGGTCACCCTTCCTAGGAAAGCAACCCTTGGCTGAGTGGGTGACAGAACTGTGGACCCTGATTTGGAGGGAGTTGTGGCTGGACAAAGCGTACCGGGCACTAAAGTGGTATGCCACCCAGCGCAACCAATGGATGACTAACCACTATCTGCCGGAGGGAGAGGATTATAATGGTCCGGGCTTACTGTGGGAAGCCTTTGATGAGGGCGATGACTTTGGATGCCCCACAGAATGTCGGTTCTGGGACATCCACGACATCAGGGAAACCGAGCTGGACCTTTCCCGAGCGGACGACCTTGGGCCAGACCTGATTCATCTAGTCACCATGGAGTGGGAGCTGGAGCAGAGCTACCGTCAACTGTTCAACCTAGCTCAACCACCATCCCTCAGCCCAGAGGATTGCCTGGAAATTATACCCTCTTTTGCCCAACCAACCTCAGAGGTGAGCAACCTCATAGACTTGTCCTGGGAGAACCCACAAATGGCAGGTGGAGATGGGACTGAGGTCTCTCTACCAGCCCTACAGGGATGCTGGGCCGCCTGCCCAGATCTCCAGCGGCAGTGCATATCACAGGGAGAGGAGACAACCGGTCTCTCTCCCCAGCGGCAACCTGAGTTCCAGGGGGAGGAGATGCTGGGTCCCTCTGCCCTACAGCAACCAGAGTCAGGGGGAGGAAAGGCAACCGGCCTCACCTTCCAACAGCAGCCGGAGATACCGGGAAAAGGGGAACACAAGCCCCTCTGCACGGGCGCAGATGAGACCGCGGCCTCTGTGCCAGTCCTACAGGGATGCTGGACGGTCGGTCCAGATCCCCAGCCATCTCCGCAGCGAGAATCAGGAGGAGGAGGTATGCGAGCCCTCCCCTTCCCAGCTACTTCCCAACCGAGTTCTGGGGGCAGGGGATGAGCCTGCGATGCCCACTGATCCCTCCAGCCGAGTTCTGTTGGCAGGGGATGAGCCTGCAATACCCACTGATCCCTCCAACAGAGTTCTGGGGGCAGGGGATGAGCCTGCGATGCCCACTGATCCCTCCAGCCGAGTTCTATTGGCAGGGGATGAGCCTGCGATGCCCACTGATCCCTCCAACCGAGTTCTGGGGGCAGGGGATGAGCCTGCGATACCCACTGATCCCTCCAACCGAGTTCTGGGGGCAGGGGATGAGCCTGCGATACCCACTGATCCCTTCCCAGCGGAAGAGCTGGCATCTGGGCAGAGCGCTGCTAGCCTCTGCTCCACCGACCCCCTTGTTACAGGACTGGCTTGCACCCCCCTCGCCCCAGCAGAAGTGCTGGCATCAGTGCAGAACGCCGCTGGCCGCTGTTCCCCAAGTAGCCCCAGCGGTTTGCCTAGCTGCACCAGGGAGACTGAGGATGCGGAACTGTTTCACCACAACCTGGGACCTACAGACCAGTACAGTCCCTGGTGGGTAAGCTACCCTGTTAACTATTTACCGTGGGTGGGCAACTCTGCTAATGTTTCTTTGTGGGTGGGCTTCCCGACTAGTCTAGGTACTGACCGACAGGAGGTCAGATACCTGTTTAGTCTTAACCCCAAAGGGAAGATATGTGACAAGCTCCCCTCTTTTGAGGTGGCCACGAGTGCTTGGAGAGGACTACTTGCCAGCCTCTTACCATGTGATTATGGTCCCATGTTGAATGCACCGGTTTTGTGCAGAAAAGCCATGAGTACAGCCAGGCCAAAGAGACTTGTACTAACTTTTGAATTCCTGGTCTAATTCGTGCCATTTTGGGATGTGTTAAATGTCTATGTGTATTGTAAAGGGTGGGACATTGTATGTTTGAGTAAGTGATGTCTGTTCCATTGTCTCTCTGTGTGTATTGGCGATTGTCCTCTGTCCTGGAGACAACCGAGTTGTAATTCGATTGTCTCTCAGGACAGAGGGCAATGTGTATTCTCCTGCCTGTGTTGATTATGTTAACCATGGTGTACTATGATTATATCACAGGCTGAGGGGAGGAGTCTATGTGGGTTGTAACCTTTGTGTTATGGGTTAATGTATGTTTGTTGTGGGTGTCTCCCTTGCATGGGAGCAGGGGATAAAAGCAATTGTATTTTTTCAATGTGAGGCCTTCCAGTAAAGTATTCCTAGCATTCAGCTTGGGCTAATGTATAGACTTATTTGGCGATACCGGCGATACCAGCGATACTAGCGATAATAGCGATTTATTGCTCTGTGGATTATTTGGCTGTGCTAATTCAAGGAGAGAAGGGAATACTAGACGGTGACACGGATGATACCGTCACAGGTAGTACCCATAGCAGGTTTATTCCATCTGTTCAGCGTGGATGGGCCGAATAGGAGGAATAGGATGAGGAGATTGAGAGTCATCCTCCTGATGAGGACAGCAAAGTCTTGTCTGTTGAGACTCTGGCACACATAGCTGACTTTATGTTATGCTGCCTTTCCCGTGACCCTCGCGTTATACGCATTTTGGCCAACACTGATTACTGGTTGTTCACCCTTCTCGACCACTGCTACAAAGAGAACTTCTCATCTCTCATTCATGTGGTGGAGAGAACTAGCAAAATTGTGCAATATCAGAAGGTACTTGTGGAAAAATTGCTCCAAACATTTCCAGCTGACAACGCTGGAGGCAGAGTACGTAGTTCCTTGTGCAACCAAGGAGGGGAGATGAGGTGAACACACAGCAGTTCCAACAGAGGCAAGGCAACACTCTCCAAGGCCTGGGACAGTTTCATGATACCCCGCTAGCACCTTCACCCTGATGCGCGGCCTAGTGTCACAAGGAGAGAAAAGTTTTGTAAGATGGTGAAGGAGTACATAGCAGAGAGTCCTCAGTGATCCTTCTGTGCCTTACACCTATTGGGTGTCTAAGCTGGACACCTGGCACGAACTGGCGCTCTACGCCTTGGAGGTGCTGGCCTGCCCTACCGCCAACGTTTTGTCAAAACGGGTATTTAGTGCTGCTGGGGGCATAATGACAGACAAGCGCATCCGCCTGTCAACTGAAAATGCTGACAGGTTGACTCTTATCAAAATGAACATGGCCTGGATTGCCCCTGACTTCTCTACTCCACCAGAGGAAAGCGGCTGAACATAAAGGCACTTTAAATGTGGCTTTTATTGTGTATTGAATACACTGTACTCCCATGCACCCCTTCCACCACAAAAAAGGGTATATGGTTCAATCTTCCTTTTCTCGTCCTCCTCCTCCATCATATCAACATGCTTATTAGGCTGCCCTCGCTCCTAATGTTTTAGAGGGTCAGCTCAGCAGCAGGCCCTCAACCATCATTTTTTCGATGATCAGCTCAGCAGCAGGCCCTCAACCATAATTTTTTCCATGGTCAGATCAGCAGCAGACCCTCAACCATAATTTTTTTCATGGTCAGATCAGCAGCAGACACTCGCCCCTAATGTTTTAGAGAGTCAGCTCACCAGCAGACCTTCAACCATAATTTTTTCCATGATCAGATCAGCAGCAGGCCCTCAACTATAATTTTTTTCATGGTCAGATCAGCAGCAGGCAGTCGCCCCTAATGTTTTAGAGAGTCAGCTCACCAGCAGACCCTCAAACATAATTTTTCGATGGTCAGCTGTGCAGCAGTCCCTCAACCATAATTTTTTCAATGGTCAGCTCAGCAGCAGGCCCTCAACAATAATTTTTTCGATGTTCAGCTCAGCAGCAGGCCCTCAACCATAATTTTTTAGATGGTCAGATCAGCTGCAGGCACTCGCCCCTAATGTTTTAGAGAGTCAGCTCACCAGCAGACCCTCAACCATAATTTTTTCGATTGTCAGCTCTGCAGCAGGCCTTCACCCCCTAATGTTTTAGATGGTCAGATCAGCAGCTGACCCTCACCTCACCTTGAATCAACACATTGTCCCTGCTGACGTAGTCTGGTGCTTGACAAAATCATTCAACACCTTACGGTGCTCATTCAGGCACTCTAACATCTGCAAGGTGGAATGCCAGTGAGTTGCAAAGTCACGGATTAGGCACTGTAACAGCAGAGTGTTCTGTCACTGCAAGTCTAGTAGGGCATTCTGTGCTACATAAGAATGGCTGAAATGTGAGGAAATATTCAAGTCAGTGCATGACTAAATTGATCCCAAGCACCATGCAGGCAGCATGTGTTATTTCCCCAAAATGCAGCTCCACCATGATGTTCCTGCCATTGCCGCTGACTACCTAGCCCAATTGGAGCTGGCTGGGAGACAGCCAGCTGGATATTTTCTTCTTGATGCACTTTATCAGATGTGTAGCTACTCTGGCACAGCCGATTTGCTCTAACATAGCAGGGTAATGGCGAGGGGGAGTGGGAGAACTCTCTTCCCAGGTACTGTTGGGGATTGGAGAATGTCCATGGAGGAGGAGGTGGAGGAGGCAGATATGTGGCTGGTTTGGGAACCAGACCAACTGAAACGTGGAGGTGTCAATAGCACCTGGCCTACATGCTGCGGTGTACCTTGCCCCAAAACACATTAGGCCGTGAAAGACATGTACTGTTAATCCTGCAGATCTTGCACAGAGCAATGCATAGCTCTCAGAAGACCTACGATTAAGAATTGTTGACTTGCATAAAGCTGGAAAGGGTTAAAAAAGTATCTCCAAAAGCCTTGATGTTCAGCAGTCCATGGTAAGACAAATTGTCTAGAAATGGAGAAAGTTCAGCACCGCTGCTACTCTCCCTAGGAGTGGCCGTCCTGTAAAGATGACTGCAAGAGCACAGCGCATACTGCTCCATGAGGTGAAGAAGAATCCTAGAGTGTCAGCTAAAGACTTACAAAAGTCTCTGGCATATGCTAACATCCCTGTTAGCGAATCTACGATACGTAAAACACTAAACAAGAATGGATTTCATGGAAGGATACCACAGAGGAAGCCACTGCTGTCCAAAAAAAACATTGCTGCACGTTTACAGTTTGCACAAGAGCACCTGGATGTTTCACAGCAGTACTGGCAAAATATTCTGTGGACAGATGAAACCATAGTTGAGTTGTTTGGAAGAAACACACAACACTATGTGTGGAGAAAAAGAGGCACAGCACACCCACATCAAAACCTCATCCCAACTGTGAAGTATGGTGGTCGGGGCTTCATGGTTTGGGGCTGCTTTGCTGCGTCAGGGCCTGGACGGATTGCTATCATCAAAGGAAAAATGAATTCCCAAGTTTATCAAGACATTTTGCAGGAGAACTTAAGGCCATCTGTCCACCAGCTGAAGTTCAACAGAAGATGGGTGTTGCATCAGGACAGCGACCCAAAGCATAGAAGTAAATCAACAACAGAATGGCTTAAAGAGAAGAAAATACGCCTTCTGGAGTGGCCCAGTCAGAGTCCTGACCTCAACCCGATTGAGATGCTGTGGCATGACCTCAAGAAAGCGATTCACACCAGACATCCCAAGAATATTGCTGAACTGAAACAGTTCTGTAAAGAGAAATGGTCAAGAATTACTCCTGACCATTGTGCACGTCTGATCTGCAACTACAGGAAACGTTTGGTTGAAGTTATTGCTGCCAAAGGAGGTTCAACCAGTTATTAAATCCAAGGGTTCACATACTTTTTCCACTTGCACTGTGAATGTTTACATGGTGTGTTCAATAAAAACATGGTAACTTTTAATTCTTTGTGTGTTATTAGTTTAAGCAGACTGTGATTGTCTATTGTTGTGACTTAGATGAAGATCAGATCACATTTTATGACCAATTTGTGCAGAAATCCATATCATTCCAATGGGTTCACATACTTTTTCTTGCAACTGTAATGATGCAGTGTTGGTGACATTTCTTTGAACTATGTAACTATTCTATATACATGGACTGATTTAAAAATTACATTTTATACTGTAATATAAAACACACGGTGCATGCAATAATTTGCTCCACCAATATAATGATGCAATGTTGTCAGTGAAATTTCTTTGAACTATATATCCATTTAATGTCACTGGACTGATTCAACAATTACATTTTTATACTATAAAACACACAGTGCAATGCAATAATGTCTCCGCTACCACCAATATAACAATGCATTGTTGACAGTAAGGTTTTCTTTTAAACTTTTATTTGTTTAATATCACTGGTTCAGCAATCAAATTTTTTTACTATAAAACACACGATGCAATAATGCATCCACTACTACCAATATAACGATGCAGTGTTGGTAGGGAAATTTCTTTGAACTATGGGGCACATTTATTAAGACCGACGTTTTAGACGTTGGTTTTTATAAAGCCCTAATCCGGCAGTGGTTCTGCCAAAGCTATGAAGAAGCACAATCATCACCATAACTTCAGCGCCATCTTCTCCTCAAATACGCCTAATTTAGGCTTATTTCAGAATGATTAATGACCCCATATGTGTTTGTTGAATATCAATGGACTGGTTCAACAATAACATTTCTGTACTATAAAACACACTGTGCAATGCAATATTGCATCTCCTACCACCAATATAACAATGCAGTGTTTGCGGTGAAATTTATTTTAACTATGTATGTGTTTAATATCACTGGACTGGTTCAACAATTACATTTTTGTACTGTAAAGTACATGTTGTGATGCAATAATGTATACACTATCACCAGTATAGCAATGCAGTGTTGGCAGTGAAATATTCTGAACTATGTATGCATTTAATAGCACTGGTTGAACAATTATATTTTTGTACTATAAAATACACAGTGCAATGCAATAATGCGTCTGCTGCCACCAATATAACAATGCGGTGTTTGGTGGTGACATTTCTTTGAACTCTGCTTTCAATTTGACTGGTATAAAATGTTGTTAATGCTACAGGGGTGCTATTCTGGCAATAATGAACTATAGAAATTTGAGGTTTTAAAAAAAAAAAAAAAAGCTGTCTCTCTGTTCATATAAAAATGTTTTTTTACATGTAGGGTTTTGGTTTTGTAATGTAGCACTAATAGACTGCATTGTTGTAGCAGCAAGCAGTTCTATGCACAATGTGACCAGCCTCCTGTGAACACTCATGATCAAATTCCCTAAAATCTACACAATTGTATCTTTCCATTCTTTCTCTATAGTGTCCCTATCACATTACAATAGTTGCTTGTAACTTTGTAATAATTTTTTGGGGCAGACACTGCCACACACACTACTTCCAGTTCACAAGCTGAACACACTGTGGCACTTCTACTGACTCAGATAGGCACCTCTTTGCCTACTTCCTACTGCCCGCTCAACAATCCAGGCTGTCTGTCAGCCTATGAACCAATCAGGGCAACCCCCCCCCCCCACCACTTCCTCCCACTGTTATGTCCCCCCCCCCACTTCCCCCGTCATGATTTTTCCCCTGCCAAAATCTACAGTAAAATAGCGCTGGGTGCTGTTTTTATGCAATTGGTCCACAATTCATTTGGCAGATTTTTGTGACGTTTAGAACTAATCTGATTTGTTTAGAAAGGATTTGCTCATCTTTTAAGATAGACAGACATAGAGATAAAGGTGAGATATGTAAACTGATATGAGACATAGGTAAGATAGGTATGAATTTGTTAGAGTTTTTTGTTTGTCTCTATAGATATTTACATATACAGTACAGACCAAAAGTTTGGACACACCTTCTCATTCAAAGAGTTTTCTTTATTTTCATGACTATGAAAATTGTAGATTCACACTGAAGGCGTCAAAACTATGAATTAACACATGTGGAATTATATACATAACAAACAAGTGTGAAACAACTGAAAATATGTCATATTCTAGGTTCTTCAAAGTAGCCACCTTTCGCTTTGATTACTGCTTTGCACACTCTTGGCATTCTCTTGATGAGCTTCAAGAGGTAGTCCCCTGAAATGGTTTTCACTTCACAGGTGTGCCCTGTCAGGTTTAAAAAGTGGGATTTCTTGCCTTATAAATGAGGTTGGGACCATCAGTTGCGTTGAGGAGAATTCAGGTGGATACACAGCTGATAGTCCTACTGAATAGACTGTTAGAATATGTATTATGGCAAGAAAAAAGCAGCTAAGTAGAGAAAAACGAGGGGTCATCATTACTTTAAGAAATGAAGGTCAGTCAGTCAGCCGAAAAATTGGGAAAACGTTGAAAGTAAGGGCTATTTGACCATGAAGGAGAGTGATGGGGTGCTGCGCCAGATGACCTGGCCTCCACAGTCACCGGACCTGAACCCAATCGAGATGGTTTGGGGTGAGCTGGACCGCAGAGTGAAGGCAAAAGGGCCAACAAGTGCTAAGCATCTCTGGGAACTCCTTCAAGACTGTTGGAAGACCATTTCAGGGGACTACCTCTTGAAGCTCATCAAGAGAATGCCAAGAGTGTGCAAAGCAGTAATCAAAGCAAAAGGTGGCTACTTTGAAGAACCTAGACTATTACATATTTTCAGTTGTTTCACACTTGTTTGTTATGTATATAATTCCACATGTGTTAATTCATAGTTTTGATGCCTTCATAGTCATGAAAATATAGAAAACTCTTTGAATGAGAAGGTGTGTCCAAACTTTTGGTCTGTACTGTACATATAACTGGATTATTTTATGTCATTGGCAAGGGAAACATAAACATTGCATGGGAGATACATGAGTAATTGGATGGCTATAAGCATCCACATTACTATGGGCTGTGATTGGTGCACTGTGAATTACTGTGATGTAATAAAAAGTATATATTATGTAGTATGAGACTGGCACTCCCTCGCATGGAAATAGAGCAATAGTAATAGTGTTGTTACACAATATTTAATTGGCAAAATATATTAAAATACAACATTACAATACAATATTAAAATAACAATCGCTGCAGTGAGACAAAATCAGTCCCTAAAAATACCTAAAACTTCAATAAAAACTCAAAAAAAGTCCAAAAAGAAGGGGACCATACGTCCTGAATGTGCAAAAATATCGCAAGCCAAAAGTGTCAATCTATTACTTATAATAGTATTGGCATTCCTTTCTTATATGCAATATAACATGCAAAATCCATGCAAGGCACTTTTTCAAATATTCAGAATTGTCCGATATAAATATTCGATAAAGTATCCAATCGGACACCAAGTTGTTACTCACAGGTGAATGTCGATTATCCTGCAGTCCCAATATTCAATCCTTTTGATTTTACTCACGGTATTTATTCACGTGGTTCTCAGTGATTAGCGTCCCACCTGGTTAGTTCGTCTCTGGTCTCTCTCGATTGTTATCCACAAATCTCAGATCCGGTTATACGGTCAGGGTGTAATATCGCGAGAGGTGAACTTATAGTTGTACTGACCAGTTTGAATGGCTGAAATTCCGGGTCTTTATCTTTGGAGCGCTCCAATTTCTTTGTGTATCTCCGGATATTAGTAGACGAACTTCCAGTGGGGGTCACTTGTTGGTGACGGTTTTGAAAATCTCGGAGGCTAATAGGTAGGTGAAATACACTTCTCTAGAGAGTGCTTATAGGATGTGCCCATTGTAGACCATGAAAAGGAGACCCTTCAGAATCTAAAAGTTGAGAGACCCCAGCCAAGTTGATCCTGCTGTTGCCAAATTGCAAGAACATTGTCCTGGGTAACACTACCAGACTAGTTCAAACCATAATAAGGGGATATCATCGTCTTTGGCAGAAAAGGTGATAAGATCCCCAAGGCCAATAAGGATGAGAAGGGTCTTGTCTTCCAACAGGTGTATAAGAAATCTGCTATATTTTTCGGTTAGAGGGGACCTGGTCAAGTCTTCAGGGCAAGATTTCAAAAGAAAGGCAGAAGAGTCAGACTTAGGTAGGTTTACTAACAAGTTCAAATGATATACAGAGAAACGACCGTCTAAAACTGAATTCTGAAGCCAGGCCTTCTACTGTAAGAAGAAGTTATTTTCTTGAATTTCTCCAACCTCCTTCAGGCAAATTCATTCTAAACCAGGGAGAAGATCTTCGAGTGATAATGCTTCTAGAAGAATTCCCTTAAAAAATGGGCTGTGGAACCTGTTCCTTTGGATCAGGAAGGTCAAGATTCTCCCGTTTTTTCTAGTTCCAAAGCCAGAAAATAAATGGAGACACATCATAGATCTCCATTATGTCAACATGTTTCTGCAAAAAGTAAAGTTCAGAATGGACACCCTAAAATCTGTCACCATCATACTGTAAAAAGGAGACTTCATTGCATCTCTCAACTTGACAGACACCTGTTTTCACATGACCATCCATCCAGTCTGTAAGGTACCTTCAAGTGGCCTAGTGTCATCTAGGTTGAATTCATCATGTCCATTTCAGATGTATGTTGTTTGGCCACTCTACTGCTCTTGGAGTATTCACAAATATGTTTATTGTTGTGGTGGCCTGGCTTCATCTTCTGGGTATTAAGATTATCCCTTATCTAGACAATCAACTTCTGATTGCCTCATCTGTGGAACGTCTTTAGTCTCTTCTGCTCCAGAACTTGGAATTCTACATCAATTGGGCCAAGTTCGATCTACTTCCAGCAAGAAATTTCAGGACTTTATCACAGATTGTATATTGAGCTGTACAGTGATGACACTATTCCTCCCAAAAGAGAATTTCCACCATGCACTAACTGATATTGCAGTTAAGGAAATCCAGACAGACCTCTATTCTGGCAGTAATGAAGGTCCTGGGGCATCTAACAGCAGCAGTAGAATGTGTGTGTGCTTACTGCGTTCATCATACACATATGTGTATATATTTACCACGATCAGTATTATTATTATGATTTTTATTATTATTATCATTAGTCTTAGTGTTAATTTTATTTTTAATTTTACCTCTACCACCAATTTTTATTAACATGAATATAGTATTTAGTATTTATAATGTTTTTACATATTTAGGCTTTTACGTGTAGGTTCCTTGCTACTATATATATATACAGTACAGACCAAAAGTTTAGACACACCTTCTCATTCAAAGAGTTTTCTTTATTTTCATGACTATGAAGGCATAAAAACTATGAATTAACACATGTGGAATTATATACATAACAAACAAGTGTGAAACAACTGAAAATATGTCATATTCTAGGTTCTTCAAAGTAGCCACCTTTTGCTTTGATTACTGCTTTGCACACTCTTGGCATTCTCTTGATGAGCTTCAAGAGGTAGTCCCCTGAAATGGTCTTCCAACAGTCTTGAAGGAGTTCCCAGAGATGCTTAGCACTTGTTGGCCCTTTTGCCTTCACTCTGCGGTCCAGCTCACCCCAAACCATCTCGATTGGGTTCAGGTCCGGTGACTGTGGAGGCCAGGTAATCTGGCGCAGCACCCCGTCACTCTCCTTCATGGTCAAATAGCCCATACTTTCAAAGTTTTCCAAATTTTTCGGCTGACTGACTGACCTTCATTTCTTAAAGTAATGATGGCCACTAGTTTTTCTTTACTTAGCTGCTTTTTTCTTGCCATAATACAAATTCTAACAGTCTATTCAGTAGGACTATCAGCTGTGTATCCACCTGACTTCTCCTCAACGCAACTGATGGTCCCAACCCCATTTATAAGGCAATAAATCCCACTTATTAAACCTGACAGGGCACACCTGTGAAGTGAAAACCATTTCAGGGGACTACCTCTTGAAGCTCATCAAGAGAATGCCATGTGCAAAGCAGTAATCAAAGCAAAAGGTGGCTACTTTGAAGAACCTAGAATATGACATATTTTCAGTTGTTTCACACTTGTTTGTTATGTATATAATTCCACATGTGTGGATGCCATAGTTTTGATGCCTTCAGTGTGAATCTACAATTTTCATAGTCATGAAAATAAAGAAAACTCTTTGAATGAGAAGGTTTGTCCAAACTTTTGGTCTGTACTGTATAAGAAATGTGCAAAGAAGCAAAAGCAGTGATAACTACCTGCAGGGTTGCCATCAGGAATTTGTTAACCGTAACAACCATAACTTTGCTTTTTCATTGGGATGTTTTGCCATACACATAAGTAAGATTTTAATTTATATCAACTTTTGTAATGGGTTAATGAAGGGAAAAATAGTACCATTTTTATTTATCTTTTTTACCAATAACTATAAATAATTTAATAGTTTGTTACGAAAACACATTTATTATAATGTTTTTTTCTCCATAATTTTTTCTTAGTTACATTAACTTTACAGAAAAAGTTGTTTGTTCCTTCTGAATTACATCACAAGGTGTTCGAGGAACATCACTGTACGGTTCTCACAGGACACCCTAGGAGCAGATCCACTGTCCATATAAGATCGCTGTCATTATTAACCTGGTAGCCTTTCGTCTTGAACTTCCTCAGGCTTTGAAGATTCATAATGTGTTCCATAAGTCATTGTTGAAAAGATTGTTGAAAAGATGTGTTGAACAGTCCTCCTTGCCTCCTGCTCCTGTCATGGTGGATAGTAATCTGGAATTTCTCATCTCCAGGATAGTGGACTCACGAATTCTCAGTAGATCCCTCCAGTATCTCGTCCACTGGAGGGGTTACGGACCAGAGGAGAGGATGTGGGTTCTAGCGGCCGATGTTAATGCTAGTCGTCTGGTGAAAGCCTTTCACAGAGCTCATCCCGATAAAGTCAGTCCTGGGTGTCCAGAGGCCACCCGTAGAAGGGGGGTATTGTAACAGTCTCTCCTGTGACAGGGGTCAGAAGATCTAAGAGACTGGCTGCACGTGATGTGATCTTACAGCCTCTCTGATTTCACTTGTTGCTGTGTTGTTGCTGGGTATGACCACACCCCTTGCCTCAGGTGTTGCCTAAGTGGGTATTCCAACTCTTCTATTTAGTCTGGTCTCACCCATCATGCTATGAGGTTGATAGCTCCTTTCATGTTGTGAAGATCTGGTGTCTGGTTCTCCTATGAGTTTCTGCTCGTCTGCATACTGTGGAGTTAAGTGTCTTTTCCCTATTTTTTGTTCGTGGTTTTCCCCTACCTTTTGGTATTAGCCCTGAGGTAGTCTCCTGTTCCTTCAGCTTGGAGGACACTATTTCCAGGGCCCTTTAGGGTCAGATAGTGCCCTAGGTTCCAGCGTATGAACATTCCTACCTTCAAGGTCTGTTCATACTTATAGTAGTCAGGGCTCGGTTTAGGGATTCACTAGGTGGTCACCTTTTCCCCTTTCCCTAGTTTCCAGGCCTAGTACCTTTTCCCTTCCCTCTTGTGGTTGGTGTGGAGTTATCTACACACACCGCGCCATGACACTGAGACCCCCACAAGATTTCTTTCTAGGTCGCAAGGGATGTGTATACCAAGTTTTGTTGAAATCGATGGTTGTGTTTTTGAGTGATCGAGGAACATACATACATATGTACATCCTTCTTTATTGATATAGAAGTTATTACATAAAAATTGAATTTTTACTTTCCAGCTTTTTTCTTTTATGGTAAAAGTAAAAAAAAAATTATTTCAAAAAGTTATTGTTACTGAAAAAATAATAAGGTAAAAACCATTAAAGCTTTTGTAACATACTTAGTATGAAATATCATAAAACAATATTTGGTATCCATGTAATCATAATTAGGTGTCTAATATAGGCAATATACACTCACCTAAAGAATTATTAGGAACACCATACTAATACGGTGTTGGACCCCCTTTTGCCTTCAGAACTGCCTTAATTCTACGTGGCATTGATTCAACAAGGTGCTGATAGCATTCTTTAGAAATGTTGGCCCATATTGATAGGATAGCATCTTGCAGTTGATGGAGATTTGAGGGATGCACATCCAGGGCACGAAGCTCCCGTTCCACCACATCCCAAAGATGCTCTATTGGGTTGAGATCTGGTGACTGTGGGGGCCATTTTACTACAGTGAACTCATTGTCATGTTCAAGAAACCAATTTAAAATGATTCGAGCTTTGTGACATGGTGCATTATCCTGCTGGAAGTAGCCATCAGAGGATGGATACATGTTCTCATTCTGTTTACGCCAAATTCGGACTCTACCATTTGAATGTCTCAAAAGAAATTGAGACTCATCAGACCAGGCAATATTTTTCCAGTCTTCAACAGTCCAATTTTGGTGAGCTCGTGCAAATTGTAGCCTCTTTTTCCTATTTGTAGTGGAGATGAGTGGTACCCGGTGGGGTCTTCTGCTGTTGTAGCCCATCCGCCTCAAGGTTGTGCGTGTTGTGGCTTCACAAATGCTTTGATGCATACCTCGGTTGTAATGAGCGGTTATTTCAGTCAACGTTGCTCTTCTATCAGCTTGAATCAGTCGGCCCATTCTCCTCTGACCTCTAGCATCCACAACGCATTTTTGCCCACAGGACTGCCGCATACTGGATGTTTTTCCCTTTTCACACCATTCTTTGTAAACCCTAGAAATGGTTGTGCGTGAAAATCCCAGTAACTGAGCAGATTGTGAAATACTCAGACCGGCCCGTCTGGCACCAACAACCATGCCAAGCTCAAAATTGCTTAAATCACCTTTCTTTCCCATTCTGACATTCAATTTGGAGTTCAGGAGATTGTCTTGACCAGGACCACACCCCTAAATGCATTGAAGCAACTGCCATGTGATTGGTTGACTAGATAATTGCATTAATGAGAAATAGAACAGGTGTTCCTAATAATTCTTTAGGTGAGTGTATGTGCGTGCAGCAGAGCTGTGTAGTGCAGGGTTAGCTGTGTATACATACAGTGTATGTAGTAGAGCTGTATAAATGTGTATTTAGTGTGCGTGCTACATCGCCCTATGTATAATGTGTGTCCTGAAGACCTGTGCATATGTGTAAAATGTGCATGCTGCATACTTTTGTGTGTGTATAATGTGCATGTTGCAGAGCTCTGTGCATATAAGGTGCTAGCTGCAGAGCTGTGTGTGTGTCTATAATGTCATGTTCATGGACAGAGTAAAACAAATTGCTTTAATAAGCACATGAAAGCAAGCACATTTACTTAAATTTAGGCTCATTTCAGAGGAGCAATGATAACATTGAATGTGTTCCATCCTACGGTCTGAACTCTGACTTCATATATATGCACATGAGCATTGTTTTTCACTGACCATCTGTCCATTCAGGAAAAATCACATTTGCTATCCTCATCTGTTATTTATGCAGGACTTGTCAATTCAAGTCAATGGATCTGTTAAACATTTTTTTTTTTCACATTAACCCCTTAAGGACTTAGGACGTACCGGTACGGCATGTTTGCCAAGTCCTTAAGGACCCATGACGTACCGGTACGTCACGAGTTTAAAATGAGATTGCGGCGCTGCTGGGGTTAATCCGCACAGGATGCCGGCTGAAATCATTCAGCCGGCATCCTGTCACAACGCCGGGGGGGGGTCATATGACCCCCCCGTATCGGCGATCGCAACAAACCGCAGGTCAATTCAGAGATGCGGGTTGCTGCGCTTTTGGCTGATTCTGATCCCCGCGGTCCCTGACCGCGGGGATCAAACTTCAAAATGCTGCATATACATTTTTTTCCACCCCCCCTGCACCCCTGAATGGTTTTATGGCGGCGGGTGGTGCAGGGGAGGTGTTGCGGGTGGGAGGCGGGCGGTGCGGCAGGCGGGATCGCAATCCCCCGCCCGCATCCCCTTGAATAATCGTTGGTGTACAGTGGTATACCAGGGTGTCAGCACATTGCTGACACCCTGGTATAAACGGCTGACATCGGTGATGCGATGTCAGCCGTTTAACCCTTTCCATACCGCTGTATGGAAAAAGTTAACAGTAAGAGGGAGCTCTGCTGTGCCTTTGCAGCCCCCCGATGGAGAGGGAGAGAGCCCCCAGACAGCCCCCAGAGAGCCCCGTCCTTACCCTTCCCCGTCTGCGAAGTTCTGACAACTACTGAGCAGACGGGGAAGGTTCCCATGGCAACAGGACGCCGTCTCAGGCATCCTGCTGTCCATGGTGCTGAACAGATCTGTGCTAAAGGCAGAGATCTGTTCAGACAAAGTGTAAGTAAAATACAGTACAGTACAATATATATTGTACTGTACTGTATTATACAGACATCAGACCCACTGGATCTTCAAGAACCAAGTGGGTCTGGGTCAAAAAAAAAGTGAAAAAAAGTGAAAAAAAAGTAAAAATCAAAAAACACATTTATCACTGATTAAAAATGAAAAAAAGAAAATTCCCTACACATGTTTGGTATCGCCGCGTCCGTAACTACCTGATCTATAAAACGGTCATGTTACTTTACCCGAACGGTGAACGCCATAAAAATAAAAAACTATGATGAAATTAAAATTTTGCCCACCTTACTTCCCAAAAAAGGTAATAAAAGTGATCAAAAAAGTCGCATGTACGCCAAAATTGTAACAATCAAACCGTCATCTCATCCCGCAAAAATCATACCCTACCCAAGATAATCGCCAAAAAACTGAAAAAACTATGGCTCTCAGACTATGGAGACACTAAAACATGATTTTTTTTGTTTCAAAAATGAAATCATTGTGTAAAACTTACATAAACAAAAAAAAAGTATACATATTAGGTATCGCCGCGTCCGTATCGACCAGCTCTATAAAAATATCACATGAGTTAACCCCTCAGGTGACCACCGTAAAAAAATAAAAATAAAAACGGTGTAAAAAAAGCCATTTTTGGTCATCTTACGTCACAAAAAGTGTAATAGCAAGCAATCAAAAATTCATATGCACCCCAAAATAGTGCCAATAAAACAGCCATCTCATCCCGCAAAAAATTAGACCCTACTTAAGATAATCGCCCAACAACTAAAAAACTATGGCTCTTAGGCTATGGAGACACTAAAACTTTTTTTGTTTTAAAAATGAAATCATTGTGTAAAACTTACATAAATAAAAAAAATTGTATACATATTAGGTATCGCCGCGTCCGTGACAACCTGCTCTATAAAATTACCACATGATCTAACCTTTTAGATGAATGTTGTAAATAACAAAAAAATAAAAACGGTGCCAAAAAAGCTATTTCTTGTTACCTTGCCGCACAAAAAGTGTAATATAGAGCAACCAAAAATCATATGTACCCTAAACTAGTACCAACAAAATTGCCACCCTATCCCTTATTTTCCAAAATGGGGTCACTTTTTTGGAGTTTCTACTCTAGGGGTGCATCAGGGGGGCTTCAAATGGGACATGGTGTCAAAAAAACCAGTCCAGCAAAACCTGCCTTCCAAAAACCATATGGCATTCCTTTCCTTCTGCGCCCTACCGTGTGCCCGTACAGCAGTTTACGACCACATATGGGGTGTTTCTGTAAACTACAGAATCCGGGCAATAAATATTGAGTTTTGTTTGGCTGTTAACCCTTGCTTTGTTACTTGAAAAAAAATATTAAAATGTAAAATCTGCCAAAAAAGTGAAATTTTTAAATTGTATCTCTATTTTCCATTAAATCTTGTGCAACACCTAAAGGGTTAACAAAGTTTGTAAAATCAGTTTTGAATACCTTGAGGGGTGTAGTTTCTTAGATGGGGTCACTTTCATGGAGTTTCTACTCTAGGGGTGTATCAGGGGGGCTTCAAATGGGACATCGTGTAAATAAACCAGTCCAGCAAAATCTGCCTTCCAAAAACCAAACGGCGCACCTTTCACTCTGCGCCCCGCTGTGTGGCCGTACAGTAGTTTACAGCCACATATGGGATGTTTCTGTAAACGGCAGAGTCAGGGCAATAAAGATACAGTCTTGTTTGGCTGTTAACCCTTGCTTTGTTAGTGTAAAAAATGGGTTAAAATGGAAAATTAGGCAAAAAAATGAAATTCTCAAATTTCATCCCCATTTGCCAATAACTCTTGTGCAACACCTAAAGGGTTAACGAAGTTTGTAAAATCAATTTTGAATACCTTGAGGGGTGTAGTTTATAGAATGGGGTCATTTTTGGGTGGTTTCTATTATGTAAGCCTCGCAAAGTGACTTCAGGGCTGTATTGGTCCCTAAAAATTGGGTTTTTATAAATTTCTGAAAAATTTCAAGATTTGCTTCTAAAATTCTAAGCCTTGTAACATCCCCAAAAAATAAAATATCATTCCCAAAATAATTCAAACATGAAGTAGACATATGGGGAATGTAAAGTCATCACAATTTTTGGGGGTATTACTATGTATTACAGAAGTAGAGAAACTGAAACTTTGAAATTTGCAAATTTTTCAAAATTTTTGGTAAATTAGTTATTTTTTTATGCAAAAAAAAAAATTTTTTGACTTCATTTTACCAGTGTCATGAAGTACAATATGTGACGAAAAAAAAATCTCAGAATGGCCTGGATAAGTCAAAGCGTTTTAAAGTTATCACCACTTAAAGTGACACTGGTCAGATTTGCAAAAAATGGCCAAGTCCTTAAGGTGAAATAGGGCTGAGTCCTTAAGGGGTTAAGGCCTCATGCACACAACCGTAAGTGTCCCCTGTTGTATCTTTGTGTGGAACGGACATGTGGATGTAGACAACACTTGGTGTACTTTCCACATCTTTTGCAGCCCTATAGAAATTAATGGGCACGCATATGATCCACAAAAAATGCTGATCAGATGCGGACAAAAAATACAGTCATGTGCATGAGGCCTAATGGGCTATTTTTCACTGATGGTTGTTATGAGATGTAGAGTGGAATTTATCCGATTTTCTTCATGCATGTGGAAAAAAAAACATGAAAAATGATTGCATTCCTGTGGAAAAAATGCTAGAACTTAACAGCTTTTCACTGACAGAACTCAGCGAAGTTTAGTATCGCTTGTGTGAAAGAGACCTTAGTTAGGTGACTACATGTGTCATAGCTGTTTGTTTTACTGGTGAGAACACAATACGCTAAGGTTAACCATAGGTTAGGGTGAATCATAAACTATTTAACCCGTTCCACCCGAGACCGCCAAAGTTAGTGGCATTAACCACTCCACTCCATTAAACTACCATAGAAGTTTTAAGTTGTAAGTAGAAATCTTTTTTTAAAATAATTTTCTATTGTCTAAACCTGGGTCTAAATGTGCATCTTCTCTGAAAAATACAGTCCTCAAGTTTTGTTTAGTGTGGAAAAAAGATGGCTTAGAGAATATGTACAAATATATGAGTCTACAGTACATAGATCTTGCTGATGACCTTTTTATACATGGTCTTGTAGCTGTGACAAGGTCCTCTACATCTAAAGGAAGGAAGATTTCATCATCAACATAGAAGACGATTCTTTACTGTAAGAACAGTGAGACTATGGAACTCTCTGCCATAGGCAATTGTAATGGCCAATCCAGTGAAGGTTTTGCAGGTTAGGGGTACTAGACTTTTCTTCTTTTTCCAACCTTACCAACTATTTTGAAAGCAGTGTTATTAAATGTAATAATATAATCTGTTCAATGTTTTAACATTAAGTATTTTTCTCTATTGTAATGTTTTCCAGAGGGAATCCTGAACAATGCCAGAGATACAAGTGTCATGGATACTCTACCACTGAATGGTAACCATGTGAACACCTATAACCTTGCAAGACGGGAATATCTTAGTGATTGTGTAAAAATAATTGACCGTGGCTTTAACCACAAGGAATCTGCCTTAGAAAAAAAGATTTTGAAGGAGCTCACTTCTGACTGTATACCTTCCTATCTGAATAACCATGAAGGCTCATGTGAACAAAGTAGAAATCTAGTAAACAAGTTGATCAATAACATTAACAATTTGAAAGATGATATAGTCCTCAATGATGCTACATGTTTAACTAATGATGAAATTCTTGGTTTAGAACTGATAGAGAAATCCGATGCTCCATTGCTGCCCTCATGGGCCTTGCCTACAGACAGTCTTCAGCCTCTTCATTTTACGAGGAGAAAGATTTCACCAGAAAACAGTGAAAGTGTTTTCCCTTTGTTAACAAAGGAGCACAATGCTCACAGTGAAGCAATGCAATCACCTAACAGAGATTTTCTGTACACCAGCATGCCAATTCTAACAGGCATAGCTGTCACAGGAAACATTACAAATAGTACTCAAATGGATTTCTCGCCAATCAAAACTAGGGATGGAGAAGAATTATACTACAAAAGCATGCCAAACTTGGTTACCCAAAACAAAATACATCAACTTCACACATACTATCCTCTAGGAAGGGGAAGCAGTGATGGATTCATAGTTCCATCAAGCAAAGATGGAACACCTTATGATGAAAAACCAGCTCACTTCGTCACAAGTCTATAAAATGTAAAAGAGGAAATTAGTAATGTTAACAAACTCTTTTATGATTTACTATAAAAAGTAATATTGTGTGTGCTCCTAAATCTTTATGCTGTAAGACATTTTTTTAAATGGCATTTTTAGTCCTGTGAACAGGATACAAATGTAATGCTCTGTTTTCTGTTTTTTTTCTAACTGTTCCAAAAATAATTCTTTCTTCAAGAAATGATGAAAGAGAAATAATAAGAATGCCAATATTTGTAGTCTTTATTTATTATGTTGGTAACTGAATAACTGGATAATATTTCTTAACAACACGGCAAGATAATTTAGAGTGGTGGCTTGACAATTCAAAATGTTTTATCACGTTCATTACGCACTTTGCTACTGCAGTTGTTATACAATAACATTGTATATTTAAATCAACATATTGGCCAGGTTTATCACTGTATGACATAAATACAATCAGAAATGCAACATTTAGTCAACATGCTATTTATGAAGCCCCATGCTGCTGTGGAAGACAAGTAGGTTGGGTTCGGGGGGTTGCATTTACTAATAATTTCTGCTACTTTCCTTGTTAGAGAAGTGTCCGGAAACTCTAGATCTAATTTGACATTGCCGTGCTTACTGCTCAGTCAAGAAATAATAGTGGTAGGCATATCTTTCATAGAGGAAGTCCTGAGAACCCCTTGATAGAGAGGACCCATTTTAGGTTTCTCTTATTCCTATTATAATGAGTGGTGAGAATCTACATATGAATGTTGTCCCCACAATTACTTCACTATTAGCAAACAAGTTAAAGGGGAACTAAACCCTGTAAAACATAACACAAATACATTTAAACCTATCCAGCTATATCTACAAGGTGCTCCCCAAACTGCTGTTATAAGCAGGTTAGGAGAGATTTTTACAGACAAATAACTTTTTCATTCCCCTACTCTTCTCTATATTTGGCTACAAAATGACTAGATGAATGCGCCTGATGTCACACACACACTGAGCAGGATGTTCAGAAGAGGGGTGAGCTTAACCACATTGAAATGCAGGCAGACCGATTTGCCCACACTTCTATAGGAGTCCTCATTTTTGGTCCCCAAAGCCACTTTCTCTCCCACTGCCCTCAGCCTCATCTGCCTCTCAGCCTTTTCAACTTGCTCATTCTACTTCAGCCAGTCTCATTAGACACTATTTATCTATTGAGACAGAGCTTAGCAGTGCAGAGAAGTACCTGTGTGATGTCACAATGTGAGCGGAGTTCCAGTGATGCTCCATAATAACAGTCTGGACATACTGGGAGTTGTAGTTTTCACATTTTATATTCCTCTCCATGTAATGGCCACAAATCCCACCTAATAACAGTCTGATCATGCTGGGAGTTGTAGTTTTCTCCTCTTATACCCCTCTCCCTATTATGTCCACTGATGTCCTATAATAACTGCCTGAACATGATGGAAGTTGTAGTTCTCTCCTCTCATATTGTACTCCCTATAATGTCCACTGATGCCCTATAATAACAATCTGAATATGTGACAAAATGGTCACTCTTGCTGTGTAGACAAAAGTTATGTAGACTAATCCCACCCCTCTCCCCCTATACTTCCTGGCTCCCGTGCACTAGCATGACAGCCCCCTCTTTCTATACTTCCTGGCTCATGTGCACTAGCATGACAGGGGGAAAAGGAGAGACCGCAGTGATATGAAATTGTGATGTCTAATGAAACAAGGGCAAATAACAAAGACACATAAAGATATAATACGCTTTGTTGGTTGTTCTTTTTTGTGTTTGGATTCTGGGTTTAGTTCCCCTTTAAATGTGCTTGAGTCTAAAAAAATTGAATGGCTTGTCCTGGACCTTCTGTTATAGGTGAATAGAAAGTCTGTGAGGTCAAATAACAACCTATGAAATTGACCTTAGTGTGTCTCTGAAATAGGGAAGTTAGATTGTGAGTTCCACTGGGGACAGGAACTGATGAATGATGACAATCTCAGTATGTTGCTGTGAAATATATTGACACTATATGACATTGCTTATTATGTGCAGATTTGTATGTGATTAATCAGCAGCATACTAAAGTACCGGCTAAGTCGATAACATAATAAAAATATACATATAAGGCAGGGTTCACACTTCAGTTGTTTGGTCAGTTATTTCCATCACTGATTTGGAGCCAAAACCAGGTACAAGTCAAAAATACAGAACAGCTTCAATCAAATCAATATACCTGATCTCTGTGGAGGATTCACTGCTGGTTTTGGCTTCCAATAACTGATGGGAAAAATTGACCAAATACCTGTGAACTCAGCCTTAGGGCTCATGCACATGAACGTATTTTTTGTCTGTGTCCATTCCGTTTTTTTTCTTTCAGTTTTTAACGGTATTTATGTTATGCGGATCCACAATTTGTGGATCACAAAACAACAATGGATCCTTAGGGTGCATTCACACAACCATATGTATTTTGCGTCCACAAAACGTGGGTCCGCAAAAAATACGGATGACGTCCGTGTTGCATCCGTTTGTTTTTTTTGCGGATCCATTGTAACAATGCCTATTTTTGTCCACAAAACTGACAAGAATAGGAAATGTTTTATAGTTTTTGCGGGGCTACGGAACGGACACACAGATGCGGACAGCACACAGTGTGCTGTCCGCATTTTTTGTGGACCCATTGAAATGAATAGGTCTGCATCCTATTTGCAAAAAATGCGGATTGGATGCGCACCAAAAATACTGTTGTGTGAATGGGACCTTACAGACATTTTTTGCGTGTAAATTGACCTCCAGCTAAGATTTTACAATGTCTAGAGTGAAAGCTGGGGCAAATTGTCAACCAATGGATTTTGTTGTAGAAGCAGCAAAATCTGTGCAAAATCCATATCAAGTTCATTCATGTGGACATGTAGCCTACAGGGAACAGAACAATATACAACAATAAACTGAAAGGGATCAAACCTTTCCTCTAGTACACCACTGGCCAGTATTAATGCATCTCCATCTTTGAGTTGTCAGATTGTCCATTCCCATGTGCAATGACACAGTTATGAAAAAGATTAAAACATGGCCATTTGTATAATCTGAGACATAATTTAAAGAATGCTGCAAACGTGTTGACTTGCTATAAATATTTTTTTTTTTATTGTTACAGGTGACAAAATGTTGCTATGTGAAAATAAGAAAATAGATCCTAAATCAATAAAAACTCAACCCTAAAAATTAATCATTTTTAGAATCACATGCTAATTTTATATATTTATGATGTGCTGTATTAACTAACTATACAAACAAATTAAATGAAAAGAAAACTAATGGCATAAAATATAGAGATTTTATGTGATGTGCACTTACTATCATCCCATCTCTAATGTATGCTTTTTTTCTGAAAGTCGTGTCCCTGTTAATGTAGTGAAAAGAAAAATATAATTTTATTTCTTATGTCTCACAAATTTTGTCTCAGTCAAAAAGTGATTCATGTTGATTTTAGAGGAAAACTTACATTAACAAAAAAAAATTTTTTTTTTTTTATATTTGCCCTTCTGATAATCCGCCATGAATGTAAGGGCACCTTCGACACATGGCAGATTTTGTAGCAGACATTTTTGTTGAAATTGAAATCTGCCATGTGTAGAAGCACCCTAAAGCCTCATTCACACGTCAGTGTTTAGGTCAGTAATTTCCATCAGTGATTTTGAGCCAAAACCAAGATAGGAGCCTCCACAGACATAAGGTATAAGGGAAAGATCTACACCTGTTCTGTGTTTAGAGCCGCCCCTGGTTTTGGCTCGAAAACACTGACCAAACACTGACGTGTGAATGAGGTATGAGACCTGGCCTACACTGAAACTTTTTGTGGCGCGATTGATTGATTTTAACTGTTGAACCACAGCTGCAGTCTGAATGAATGCATTCAATTGAATGTAATCTTGTGGACTGCAGCTGTAATTCAGTAGTTAAAATCAATCAGTCACGCCACAAACGGTCGCAGTGTAGCCCAGGTCTAAGGGTACCTTCACACACTGTTGATTTTGTTGCAGAACTTTCTGCGGCTGAAAATCAGTTCTATTCATTTGAAAGGGGCAGCAAGCACATGGATTTCTGCAGGCCCCACTCGGCTGAATGAAACTGATTTTCAGTGGTGGAAAATTATGCAACAAAATCTATATTGATTTATAATGCTATGTAACCCTTAGAGGTCTGGAATCTATTGGATAACACTGACATAATGCTCTCAGTGTTAAATAATACATTCCAGAACTGTAAGTGTTATATAGCATTATAAATCAATATGCTATGCGATCCTATCAGTGCTGGGAGGTCAAGACAGGAGCTGTCTCATACTCATGCTGTAAGTCCGGAGTATGGAACTCACTCGTCTGAAAGGGGCCTTTCAGTTCTGGAATGTATTGGATAACACCGACATAATGCTGTCAGTGTTATCCAATACATTCCAGAACTCTAAGGGTTACATAGCATTATAAATCAATATAATGCTATGCGACCCCTTCAGTGCTGGGAGGTCAGGATGGGAGCTTCTGCATACTCACACTGCAAGTCCAGAGCGTGACACTCGTTCATCTGAAAGGGGCATAACAGGCTGACAATTTATCAGATTTTCAGATTCTCAGCTTTTTTATAATCTAGAAAATAGTAAGGGGTTGTGCAGGTTTCCTTTTAAATTTCCAAATGTTCTTTAATTCTTAACAGTGTCATCCGAGGCTTTCTCCTATAAAAAAAAAACCATGTACTTACTCTGTTTATTCCTTATCTGCTCATGCAGGACATAACATCAATAGGGGTCAAATAGTGAAGGATAAATATAGGATAAATTCACATTTCAGTTAGTTGGTCAGTTACTTCCATCAGTTAGGGCTCATGCACCGCAAACAGCAGGTCTGCATTATACAGGCATCGGTGGTGTGCACTCCATATCACAAATACCTATTGACTATGCCTATTTGACCTATTGACTTGAATGGGTCCACAGTCCGCAAGATATGGAACGGTGTGGATCAGAGGCACGGATCAGAAGCCCATGGAAGCACTGCAAAGAGCTTCAGTGGAATTTCGGTCTCTGCCTCTGCAAACTGAAAAAATAGAACATGTTCTAAGTATCTTGCAGACCACAAACTGTTTTGCAGTCCATTTTTCACGGATCTGAGGGGTTTTTTTTCTATGATTTAAGTCCTTTTCTATTCTGTTATTCCAGAAAACATATCTGTATGGTTTCCGTATGCGATCCATTTTTTGCGGATCGGAAACGAAAACAGTAACTTATTAATCACCAAACACATGAGCAATATGGGCTGGGCATAGCATTTCTACAGTATGGATCTGCAAAATACAGATGAAATACGGATGACATTCTGTATTTTTTGCGGACCCATTGGCTTGAATGGGGCCTCGGACCGTGATTTGCAGACAATAATAGGACATGCAATACTTTTCTGCGGAATGGAAATACGGAAACGGAATGCACATGGAGTACCTTCCGTTGTTTTTGCGGACCCATTGAAGTGAATGTTTCCGCATACGGTCTGCAAAAAAACGGAACGGAAGCGGAAAGAAAATAAGTTTGTGTGCATGAGCTTTATTGTGAGCCAAAACCAGGAGTGAAACCTACACAGAGTTAAGGTAAAAAGGAAGAATCTGCACCTGTTCTGTGTCTTTGAACTGTGCTTTTGTTTAGGCTCACAATAACTAAGGGAAAAAAACTGACTTTTCTAAAATTAGATTAGTGGCATACGAGTCATATTTCAGTGGAGTCCAGGAGAAATGGGACTACTTAAAAGTGGCACTATTGAAGGCAACAGATAATTGCATTAGGCTTGTCAGTAAAAGCAAAAAAAGGAAGAGACCACTGTGGTACTCAGCAGAAGTGGCCAAAATCATTAAAAACAAAAAGATAGCATTTAGTCATTATAAAAAAAAGGGGATGACAGGCAAATTTATAAGATTAGGCAGAGAGAGGCCAAACAAGTTATAAGAGCTTCTAAAGCACAGGCATAAGAGAAATTAGCTCAGTCAGTGAAAAAAGGCGATAAGACATTCTTTAGATACATAAATGAAAAAAGGAAACTAAAACAAGGAATTACCAAATTAAAAACAAAAGAAGGAAGGTATATGGAAGAAGATGAAGAACTAGCTGACTGCCTCAATGAATACTTCTGTTCAGTTTTTACAAAGAAAAATGAAGGAAAAGGACCTCAGTTAGGAAAGAAGACTAATGAATCTTTTGATGCATGTGTCTTTACAGAGGAAGAGGTTCTAAGTCAGCTGTCTAAAATTAATACAAATAAGTCACAGGGGCCTGATGGGATACACCCAAAGCTTTCAAAAGAGCTTAGCGGTGAACTAGCAAAACCATTAACAGATTTATTTAACCAATCATTGGTAACAGGAGTCGCCCCAGAAGATTGGAAATTAGCAAATGTTGTGCCCATTCACAGGAAACGCAGTAGGGAGGAATCGGGCAACTATAGGCCAGTAAGCCTGACATCAATAGTGGGTAAACTAATGGAAACCATACTTAAGGAGAGGATTGTGGAACATCTAAAATCCCATGGATTGAACAATGAAAAACAGCATGGTTTTACTTCAGGGAGATCATGTCAAACTAATCTTATTGATTTTTTTGATTGGGTGACAAAAATAATAGATGGCGGAGGTGCAGTAGACATCGCTTATCTAGACTTTAGTAAGGCTTTTGATACTGTCCCACATAGAAGGCTTATCAATAAATTGCAGTCTTTGTGCTTGGACTCCCATATTGTTGAATGGATTAGGCAGTGACTGAGGGACATACAACAGAGGGTTGTAGTCAATGGAGTATATTCAGACCATGGTCTTGTTACCAGTGGGGTACCTCAGGGATCTGTTCTGGGACCCATATTGTTTAATATCTTTATCAGCGAAATTGCAGAAGGCCTCGGTGGTAAGGTGTGTCTTTTTGCTGATGACACAAAGATTTGTAACAGGGTTGATGTTCCTGGAGGGATACACCAAATGGAAAAGGATTTAGGAAAACTAGAGGAATGGTCAAAAATCTGGCAACTAAAATTTAATGTTGAAAAGTGCACTTTAATGATACAGTCCTAACCTCAGTATCTGAGGAAAGGGATTTAGGGGTCATTATTTCAGAAGACTTAAAGGTAGGCAGACAATGTCATAGAGCAGCAGGAAATGCTAGCAGAATGCTTGGGTGTATAGGGAGAGGCATTACCAGTAGAAAGAGGGAGGTGCTTATGCCGCTCTACAGAGCACTAGTGAGACCTCATTTGGAATGTTGTGCTCAGTACTGGAGACCATATCTCCAGAAGGATATTGATACTTTGGAGAGAGTTCAGAGAAGAGCTACTAAACTAGTACATGGATTGCAGGATAAAACTTACTAGGAAAGATTAAAGGACCTTAACATGTATAGCTTGGAAGAAAGACGAGACAGAGGGGATATGATAGAAACTTTTAAATACATAAATGGAATGAACAAGGTAAAAGAGGAGAGAATATTTAAAAGAAGGAAAACTGCTGAAAGAGGACATAGTTTTAAATTAGAGGAGCAAAGGTTTAAAAGTAGAGTTGAGTTGAGTGGACACCTGGATGTTCGGGTTCGGCAGGCTCGGCCGAACTTGAAAAAAAAGTTCGTGTTCGGGACCCGAACTTGACCCCGAACCCGAACCCCAACCCCATTGAAGTCAATGGGGACCTGAACTTTTGGGCACTAAAGTGGCTCTAAAATAGTCCTGGAAAGGGCTAGAGGGCTGCAAAAGGCATCAAAATGTGCTTAAGAGCATGGCAACTGTTCTGCAAAACAAATGTGGATCCGGGAATGACTTAAAATAACATAAAATACAGAAAAATGAAAAATAACAATCTGGATCTAGGAGTAGGAGGTAGAGGAGGCGGTGGATGTGGAGGTGTAGGTTGACGTGGCGGTGTAGGTGGAAGCGGCGGTGAAGGAGGAATAGGTAGCCAACACTGATTTGTGTTATTTTCTATTTTTAAATTGGGATATCTTGTCACCCAGCAGAACAGGGGATTTTGAGAGATTTAGGCCCCTGTCACCCAGGCACAGCATGGGTTCATTCACGGCAAAAGGGGGTTCTTGTCACCCAGCAATAGAACAGAGGATTTTGAGAGATTTAGGCCCCTGTCACCCAGGCACAGCAGGGGTTCATTCACGGCAAAAATGGGTTCATGTCACCCAGCAATACAACAGAGGATTTTGAGAGATTTAGGCCCCTGTCACCCAGGCACAGCAGGGGTTTGTATACGACAAAAATGGTAAAAAGTCACCCGACAATTGAAAATACGATTTTTTTGCATTTAGGGCACTAAAATTGGCACTTTTTTGCATTAAAATGGCTCTAAAATAGTCCTTGAAAAGGCTAGAGGGATGTAAAAGGCAGTAAAATGTGCTTAAGAGCATGGCAACTGCTCTGCAAACAAATGTGGATAGGGAAATAACTTAAAATGAAATAAAATAACTAAAAATTACAAATTATTAACCTGCAACTCAATGAAGGAGGTGGATATGGAGTCGGATGTTGAGGAGGCGGTGAATGTGGTGTTGTAGGTGGAGGCAGCAATGGAGGAGGAGGAGGTAGCCAACAATGTTTTTTTATTTTTTATTGGGCTAGGTAGCCCCCAAAATATTGGGACAAATAAAAAAAAATAAGAAAACAAAGAATCATTGCACTTGACTTGAGTACAAGAATGTATGTTTGATGGTGGTATAAATGTCTATTCTGCACAAGGTACAGACAAGTCTTGTGGGATCCAAGCCTGGTTCATTTTAATGAACGTGAGCTTGTCCACGTTGGCTGTGGACAGGCGGCTGCGTCTGTCTGTAATGACGCCTCCTGCCGTGCTAAATACACGTTCAGAGAGTACACTGGCTGCAGGGCAGGCCAGCACCTCCAAGGCATACAGGGCAAGCTCTGGCCATGTGGACAATTTGGAGACCCAGAAGTTGAATGGGGCAGAACCATCAGTCAGTACGTGTAGTCGTGTGCACAGGTACTGTTTCATCATGTTGTTCAAATGCTGCCTCCTGCTAACACGCTCCATATCAGCATGTCAGAAGGCAGGGTTAGCATGGCTGAGGTGCTGGCACTGACACAGCTGCGTTGGTGACCTCTTCCTCCTCCCCTGCCTTCGCCTTGTGCTTCCACTTGTCCCCCGGCGTCAGTCGGGAATGCTCTCAGGAGCGCGTCTACCAGCGGGCGCCTGTAGTCGCGCATCTTCGGATCACGCTCCAGTGAGGGAATTAAGGACGGCGCAAATGTGGCCTAAATGTGACAGTCACTTATGCATGTGTAATCCCAGATGTGCAGTATATTAGAGGGTTTTTTCACCCTAACCAAAAAGCTGTATTTCTGTCCTAAATTTGACAGTCACTTATGCATGTGTAATCCCAGATGTGCAGTATATGAGAGGCTTTTTTTCACCCCAGTATGCCAAAGCCGTATTTATGGCCTAAATGTGACAGTCACTTATGCTTGTCTAATCCCAGATGTGCAGTATATTAGAGGGTTTTTTCACCATAAACAAAAAGCTGTATTTCTGTCCTAAATGTGACAGTCACTTATGCTTGTCTAATCCCAGATGTGCAGCATATTAGAGGGTTTTTTCACCCTAACCAAAAAGCTGTATTTCTGTCCTAAATGTGACAGTCACTTATGCTTGTCTAATCCCAGATGTGCAGTATATCAGAGGCTTTTTTCACCCCAGTATGCCAAAGCCGTATTTATGGCCTAAATGTGACAGTCACTTATGCTTGTCTAATCCCAAATGTGCAGTATCTTAGAGGGTTTTATCACCCTAAACAAAAAGCTGTATTTCTGTCCTAAATGTGACAGTCACTTATGCTTGTCTAATCCCAGATGTGCAGTATATTAGAGGGTTTTTTCACCCTAACCAAAAAGCTTTATTTATGTCCTAAATGTGACAGTCACTTATGCTTGTCTAATCCCAGATGTGCAGTATATTAGAGGTTTTTTTCACCCTAACCAAAAAGCTGTATTTCTGTCCTAAGTGTGACAGTCACTTATGCTTGTCTAATCCCAGATGTGCAGTATATTAGAGGGTTTTTTCACCCTAACCAAAAAGCTGTATTTCTGTCCTAAATGTGACACTCACTTATGCACGTGTAATCCCAGATGTGCAGTATATCAGAGGCTTTTTTCACCCCAGTATGGCCAAGCCGTATTTCTGTCCTAAATGTGACAGTCACTTATGCTTGTCTAATCCCAGATGTGCAGTATATTAGAGGGTTTTTTCACCCTAACCAAAAAGCTGTATTTCTGTCCTAAATGTGACAGTCACTTATGCTTGTCTAATCCCAGATGTGCAGTATATTAGAGGGTTTTTTCACCCTAACCAAAAAGCTGTATTTCTGTCCTAAATGTGACAGTCACTTATGCTTGTCTAATCCCAGATGTGCAGTATATGAGAGGCTTTTCTCACCCCAGTATGCCAAAGCCGTATTTATGGCCTAAATGTGAGACACTTATGCACGTGTAATCCCAGATGTGCAGTATATTAGTTTTTTTCCCCCTAACAAAAAAGCTGTATTTCTGTCCTAAAGGTGACAGTCACTTATGCACATGTAATCCCAGATGTGCAGTATATCAGAGGCTTTTTTTACCCCAGTATGCCAAAGCCGTATTTATGGCCTAAATGTGACAGTCACTTATGCTTGTCTAATACCAGATGTGCAGTATATTACAGGGTTTTTTCACCCTAACCAAAAAGCTGTATTTCTGTCCTAAATGTGACAGTCACTTATGCTTGTCTAATCCCAGATGTGCAGTATATCAGAGGCTTTTTTCACCCCAGTATGCCAAAGCTGTATTTCTGGACTTGCAGATAGCCTGTGCTGGTGCACTATCGTTGCATAAAATGGCTGCCGATCATGTATTGACTAACTGAAGAAAAAAAAGTTCGTTTTCAGCAGTAGTTGGCTCAGGGCAGGCTTAAAAAAATTGTGCACTGCACCCACAAAACACTTTTTTGTAGATCGCTGAGTACATAAACCAGTTCTTGATAAGATTGCTCCCTGATCTCTCCCTCACAGCAGCTGCACCCTCTCCCTACACTAATCCGAGCAGAGTGACGGGCGGCGCTACGTGACTCACGCTTAAATAGAGGCTGGGTCACATGCTGCAGTTGGTCATTCACAGCCATGCCAATAGTAAGCATGGCTGTGATGGCCTTTTGGGAAAAGTAGTACGATGCTGGTTGATTGGCTGCTGTGCAGCCTTTCAAAAAGCGCCAAGAAAGCGCCAAACACCGAACCCGAACTTTTACGTAAATGTTCGGGCCCAAGTGCCGAAAATCCTAAAGTTCGGTACGAACCCAAACTTTACAGTTCGGGTTCGCTCAACTCTATTTAAAAGTAATATCAGGAAGTATTACTTTACTGAGAGAGTAGTGGATGCATGGAATAGCCTTCCTGCAGAAGTGGTAGCTGCAAATACAGTGAAGGAGTTTAAGCATGCATGGGATAGGCATAAGGCCATCCTTCATATAAGATAGGGCCAAAGGCTATTCATAGTATTCAGTATATTGGGCAGACTAGATGTGCCAAATGGTTCTTTTCTGCGGATACATTCTATGTTTCTATGACCATATAACTGAAGTTTGAACAAAGCCTAAACTAGTGCTAAATGCAGCTGTTTTATGTTTGACACAATAACAAATGTCTGGTGTGGGCTATCTACAGGATCATATTGTACTCTGTAGAACCAGTATGACCCTGATAGTAATATACAATTAAAGATAAATTTGCACTATTCACTAGTATACAAATAACAGCACTGTTGCCATACACTTTTATACATACATACATACGGTACATACACTGAATTAAAAAATGTGGCAGATTTGTTGCAGAAATTTTTGTGACTGAAAATCTGTTTGTTATGTAAGCCCCATTCAGATAAATGAGACTCAGAGATTCAGAGTCTCCGAAATTTCTGCAGTATGTGAATATATCCTTTCTAAGGCCTCATGCACACGGCTGTGGAACACGGCCGTGAGCGGTCCGTGGTATCCCGGCCTGGCATCCTGCTGAGAGCAGGAGCGCACGGCGTCATTGGTTGCTATGGCGCTATGTTGCTTCATGCCGCCGCTGCACTACAGTAATACACTCATATGATCTATACGAGTGTATTACTGTAGTGCAGAGGCTGCATGAAGCGCACGGCGTCATAACAGCCAATGACGCAGTGCGCTCCTGCTCTCAGCAGGATGCCAGGCTGGGATACCACGGACCGCTCACGGCCGTGTGCATGAGGCCTTAAACTGTAACTGATCCTGTGAGAAAATTATGCTAGGCTGTAATTACTTTAAGGTTTGTTTCACAGAAGAAAAAAATCCCAGTTCCATTGGGTCAGGCAATTGAATATTCATATATAGAAATACCACCCAGAAGCAACACCCTATCACTGGAAGATATGATATAGAAAACGTAACTTTCAAAATTCATATAATATAACCGATATTTGGTAACTTTCATTGGGGTCACAAAACGCAAAAGGTTGCAACAATATAACAAGCCTATGAAGGAGAGGGAAGGGGACCCCTCTTCCTATATTACACCCTAGATGCTCTAAAAAGTGCAAGGCAGCCTCCCCCAAATGAGATACCCCACACAGAAACCTCACCCTAATGCACCTTAATAAATCCCTACACTATCCTTAGGTGTCATTCCCCTTCCCGAGTGTGAGTTCATGATAGGGAAGGAGATAATTGTACAATTGAGGTGCACAATCAAAAACCCTCCGACTAGAAAAACAAATATCAGTGCACCAGAAGAACAAGGTATCGATTGCCACAGTGGGGCCACTTACATGACCTATGTGCCCAGGAGGTGTGTCACGAGTTGGAGGTCCCAGGAGAGACCACCGCGTCGTCAAGCAATAAACGGAAATCAGGTACAGACACATAAGAGTTTATTGCACAAACAAAAACATGAAAGGCAGCACAGAGAAAACATGAGCTCTATGTACCGTCAGCACAGTGGGAGAAAACCCCCACTGCGCCACTGTCTAGTAATACTCCAGAGGGGCGTGACTAAGTAACTCCTGGTGTTCACTAGAGCCCTAGATGGTAGGGTTAGACTTTGCCGCAGGAAGTTGCCAGGGTCCACTCTGGAGCGTGAACTAGACAGTGACAGCAGGAGCGAATGGACAACAGGTACCAGAAGGTACCGACGGCACATAGGCAAACATAACAGACAGGTAAATACAAAACAGGGCAAATAATAACACAAGCAGGAGTTCATGCAAGGGAGCAGGAGTGGCAATGAGCAGAGAAGGACTTGCTCCACCAGTAGTAAACTGCATGGCCTTGTCATGCCACTCTGCTGCAAAGGCTTGCTGAACACAGACATATGAATACAAAACAGGGGAACTAATAATACGAACAGGAGTTCACGCAAGGGAGCAGGAGTGGCAATGAGCAGAGAAGGACTTGCTCCACCAGTAGTAAACTGCATGGCCTTGTCATGCCACTCTGCTACAAAGGCTTGCTGAACACAGACATCAGAATAAACACAAAGTAACTAAAACATAACAGGCAGAACAGATAACAGACAGACGACGTTAATGAACAAGTAGGGAAACCCACAGAGCACAGACAGACAGACACGGATCCCATGGGGTCAGCAGCATGGGAGAGAGAGTACAAACCAGGAGCAGGACAAGACAACACACACCAGGAGAGCTGACCCAGAACTGAGGAAACCTCAGCCTTATATACAGGTTCCATGGGTGCAGCAGAGAGACCACACCCATGGAGCAGACAGAGGATTAACTCCTAACAGGAACACAGGGGAGTTAACCCATACAGAACCACAAATAGCAAACAGAAACTGAGCTGCAGCAAGAGCATAGACAGAAGGTCACAGCCAGAGGTAACGACTGTGACAAGGTGACAGGTCAGTATCGTTCTCAGCCCACACATAAAACCGGAAGGAAGTAGCCAGTACCAATGAAACATTCCCTCTGACAGCACAAGATCCAGGAAGTGAAAGCTGTGCAGGCACTCAGTGTTGGACTAGGATTTCTGGGGGCCATCAGAGGAAATTATTCTCAAGGGTCAGCTCCTTTAACAGCTTTGAATCAAATAAATAGACCTTAGTGGCAAGTGAAGGGCTCCAAAAACGGGCAAATGTTTTCTTTCTCTTGGAACTTTGGGGTCTATTATAGTAAGAGCCTGGGCCCACCAAAGGATCCTGTGGTGAGCCAATCTAACCTTTTAGGAACTACAAGAAGAATACACTCCACCACGCAGACACAACAATGAAGATTTGCTCCACAACAGAATGCACACCTCTTGCCTGTGCAATGGAAGTGCACTCCAAGAATGAAGCACACCCATGCCTGTGGTGCAATACCATAGCTGAAAATAACACTGCACAAGAAACAGTTAACCTTTGGCAGTTCTTGAGGATCCTTAAGTATAAGGCTGCAAGAGCACTACCAAATTTATAATAGTTCTACGTAGGATGTAGTAACAGTATGGGGGAACTGCTGGTGGGTCATTAACCCGTAGGATACCTGTACGGTGCTGATATCCAGGGCTTAAATCCCAGCACCAAACAGCTACGGCGCTCTGATCGGGCGGGTGCAGGCGCTGTGCCCGCCCGATCAGCTGCAGGGGTCCGGTAGTCACTGATAGTGAAAACATTGATGCCGGCTCATTAACCAGCACGTGCGGGATCCTGCCAGGTGTGGGTGGCCATTGGGTCCCCGCGCTGCTGTGATGGGGACCCGATGGCAGGGAAGGCAGCCCGATGCCTTCCTTAGGCATCGTGGCTGCCTTCCATGACAGCCTGTGAGATCCAGCCCCCTGGATCGCACAGGCAAGCAGGCTGAGGTGTATTACAGTGTGTAATACACTTGCAGCCAATGCATTACAATATAGATGCATTGTAAAGGGGATAAGACCCCCCAGAGTGGGACAAAATAGAAAGTGAAAAAAGAAAGTTTTAAGTTTTGCAAAAAAAAATTAAAGTTTTAAGTAAAATAAAAAAAGCGTCCTTTTCCCAAAGTAAAGTTTAAAATTTTTAAAAAAAATTAAGGATAAAAAGAAAAGTAGACATATTAGGTATCGCCACGTCCGTTCTATAAAAATATCACATGACCTAACCCCTCAGGTGAACACCGTCAAAAAAATAAAATAAAAACTGTGCTAAAAAAACATTTTTTGTCACCTTACATCACTAAAAGTGCAACACCAAGCGATCAAAAAGGCGTATACCCCCCAAAATAGTACCAATCTAACCTCATCCCGCAAAAAATGAGCCCCTACCTAAGACATTCGCCCCAAAAATTAAAAAACTATGGCTCTCAGACTATGGAGACACTAAAACATGATTTATTTTGTTTAAAAAATTATATTATTGTGTAAAACTTAAATAAATTAAAAAAAAGTACACATATTAGGTATTGCCACATCTGTAACAATCTGCAAAAAAAAAAAATACTACATAACTTAACCCCTCAGGTGAACACTGTAAAAAAAAAAAAAAAACTGTGTCAAAAAAGGAATTTTTGTCACCTTACATCACAAAAAGTGTAATAGCAAGCGATCAAAAAGTCATATGCACCCCAAAATAGTGGCAATTAAACCATCATCTCATCCAACAAAAATTATACCCTACCTAAGACAATCTCCCCAAAAAAAAAACTATGGCTCTCAGACAATGGAGACACTAAAACATGATTTATTTATTTTTTGAAAAATGATATTATTGTGTAAAACGTAAATAAATAAAAAAGTAAACATATTAGGTATTTCCACGTCTGTAATGACCTGCGCTATAAAAATATGTCATGACCTAACCCCTCAGGTGGACGCCGTAAAAAAAAAAAACTGTGCTAAAAAAGCTAATTTTGTCACCTTACAGTCGTGGCCAAAAGTTTTGAGAATGACAAAAATATTAGTTTTTACAAAGTTTGCTGCTAAACTGCTTTTAGATCTTTGTTTCAGTTGTTTCTGTGATGTAGTGAAATATAATTACACGCACTTCATACGTTTCAAAGGCTTTTATGGACAATTACATGACATTTATGCAAAGAGTCAGTATTTGCAGTGTTGGCCCTTCTTTTTCAGGACCTCTGCTATTCGACTGGGCATGCTCTCAATCAACTTCTGGGCCAATTCCTGACTGATAGCAACCCATTCTTTCATAATCACTTCTTGAAGTTTGTCAGAATTAGTGGGTTTTTGTTTGTCCACCCGCCTCTTGAGGATTGACAACAAGTTCTCAATGGGATTAAGATCTGGGGAGTTTCCAGACCATGGACCCAAAATGTCAACGTTTTGGTCCCCGAGCCACTTAGTTATCACTTTTGCCTTATGGCACGGTGCTCCATCGTGCTGGAAAATGCATTGTTCTTTACCAAACTGTTGTTGGATTGTTGGAAGAAGTTGCTGTTGGAGGGTGTTTTGGTACCATTCTTTATTCATGGCTGTGTTTTTGGGCAAAATTGTGAGTGAGCCCACTCCCTTGGATGAGAAGCAACCCCACACATGAATGGTCTCAGGATGCTTTACTGTTGGCATGACACAGGACTGATGGTAGCGCTCACCTTTTCTTCTTCGGACAAGCCTTTTTCCAGATGCCCCAAACAATCGAAAAGTGGCTTCATCGGAGAATATGACTTTGCCCCAGTCCTCAGCAGTCCATTCACCATACTTTCTGCAGAAGATCAATCTGTCCCTGATGTTTTTTTTGGACAGAAGTGGCTTCTTTGCTGCCCTTCTTGACACCAGGCCATCTTCCAAAAGTCTTCGCCTCACTGTGCGTCCAGATGCGCTCACACCTGCCTGCTGCCATTCCTGAGCAAGCTCTGCACTGGTGGCACTCCGATACCGCAGCTGAATCCTCTTTAGGAGACGATCCTGGCGCTTGCTGGACTTTCTTGGACGCCCTGAAGCCTTCTTAACAAGAATTGAACCTCTTTCCTTGAAGTTCTTGATGATCCTATAAATTGTTGATTGAGGTGCAATCTTAGTAGCCACAATATCCTTGCCTGTGAAGCCATTTTTATGCAACGCAATGATGGCTGCACACGTTTCTTTGCAGGTCACCATGGTTAACAATGGAAGAACAATGATTTCAAGCATCACCCTCCTTTTAACATGTCAAGTCTGCCATTTTAACCCAATAAGCCTGACATAATGATCTCCAGCCTTGTGCTCGTCAACATTCTCACCTGAGTTAACAAGACGATTACTAAAATGATCTCAGCAGGTCCTTTAATGACAGCAATGAAATGCAGTGGAAAGGTTTTTTGGGGATTAAGTTAATTTTCATGGCAAAGAAGGACTATGCAATTCATCTGATCACTCTTCATAACATTCTGGAGTATATGCAAATTGCTATTATAAAAACTTAAGCAGCAACTTTTCCAATTTCCAATATTTATAATTCTCAGAACTTTTGGCCACAACTGTACATCAAGAAAAGTGTAATACCACTTGATCAAAAAGTCTTATGTACCCGAAAATGGTACCAATCACTTCATCAACTCATCCCCCAAAAATAAATCCCTACCTAAGACAATCACAAAAAAAAAATAATATAGGGCTCTCAGAAAATGGCAACACAAAAACAATATTTTATTCTGTTCTAAAATGATTTTACTGTGTAAAACTTAACAAAAATTAAAATGATAGACATATTAGGTATCGCTGCGTCCTTAACAACCTGCTCTTTAAAAATATCACATTATATTCCCCCTCAGGTGAATGCTGTAAAAGAAAAATATGCCAAAACAGCCATTTTTGTTCACCTTGCCTCACAAAAAGTTTAATACCAAGCGATCAAAAAGTCTTATGTACCCCAAAATGGTACCAATCAAACTGTCACCCCATTCCACAAAAATCGAGCCCCCACATAAGACAATCACTTAAAAAATAAAAACCAATGTCACCCATAAACCTATCTATCAAAATCAGCTCTGCAAAAGCCATATGGCGCTCCTTCCTTTCTGAGTCCTGCCATGTGCCCCCACAGCAGTTCACCACCACATATGGGGTCTTTCCGTATTCAGGAGAAAATGGGTAACAAATTATGGGGTGCTTTTTCTCCTGTTACCCCTTGTGAAAATGAAAAATTTGGAATTTGGAAGAAATGAAACTTTTAATTTTTACAGCCAAGTGTTTCCAAATTCCGTATAACGCTTAGGGGGTCAAAGTGCTCAGTACCCTCCTTAATATATTTTTTTAAGGGGTGTAGTTTCCAAAATGGGGTCACTTTTTTAGGGTTTCCACTGTAGGGGTATGTCAATGTCTCTTCAAATACAAAATGGTGCCTAAAAGCCATTCAAGCAAAATCTGTCTCCAAAATCCATATGGCTCTCCTTTCCTTCTGACCACTGACACGTATCCATAGAGCAGTTTACCGCCACATATGGGGTATTTTTGTAAATTGCAGAATCAGAGTAATATATATTGAGGTTTATTTTGCTGTTAACCCTTGCTGTTTTGCAAGAAAAAATTGATTAACGTAAAAAAATCTACCAAAAAAAGTGAAATTTTGAAATTTCACCTCCATTTTCCTTTAATTCTTATGAAACACTTCAAGGGTTAACACATTTTGTAACATCAGTTTTGAATAATTTGAGGGGTGTAGTTTCTAAAATGGGGTCATTTATGGGTGGTTTCCATTACGTAATCCGCTAAAAATCACTTTATAACTGAATTGGTGCTCAAAAAAATGGTTTTGGAAATTTTGTGGAAAATTTTAAAAATTGCTTCTAAACTTCTAAGCCTTCTATCATCCTAAAAAAAAGAAATCACATACAAAATGATGCCAACATAAGGTAGACATATGGGGAATGTTAAGTAATCAATATTTTATGGGTATCACTATCCATCTTACAAGCAGAGAAATAGAAATTTTGAAAATTGCGACTTTTTCATAATTTTTTTTATTTTTGTTTTATAAATAAAGGTGAAATATATTGACTCACATTTATGACTGTCATGAAGTACAATGTGTCATGAGAAAACAGTCTCAGAATGGCTTGGATAAGTAAAAGCGTTCCAAAGTTATTACCACATACAGTATACTGACACATGGGTCAGATTTGCAAAAATCGGCCTGGGATTTAAGGTGAAAAGTGGCTCGGTACTGAAGGGGTTCAAATATAACAATAAAAATAAAAAACATGAACAAGTGCCATATACACAGTAGAGACACACTATTATGACCACCAGCTGTCACTGCTGTGTGTAGCATAGATAGGTTGCCTGGGGGTGAATCAATAATCATGGTCCTCAATTGGGTTTATGTCTAGGGAATTAGGGGGCCAGGGTAATACTTGGAAGTCTTGGTCATGCTCTTCCAACCAATATCAGACAATTCTAGCCGTGTGACATGTCACATTGTCTTGATGGAAGATCCCATCCCTCCAGAGAAGACAATCAGCATACAGGTCCTTCTGAAAAAATTAGCATATTGTGATAAAGTTCATTATTTTCTGTAATGTACTGATAAACATTAGACTTTCATAGATTTTAGATTCATTACACACAACTGAAGTAGTTCAAGTAGTTTTCTTGTTTTAATATTGATGATTTTGGCATACAGCTCATGAAAACCCAAAATTCCTATCTCAAAAAATTAGCATATCATGAAAAGGTTCTCTAAACGAGCTATTAACCTAATCATCTGAATCAACTAATTAACTCTAAACACCTGCAAAAGATTCCTGAGGCTTTTAAAAACTCCCAGCCTGGTTCATTACTCAAAACCACAATCATGGGTAAGACTGCCGACCTGACTGCTGTCCAGAAGGCCATCATTGACACCCTCGAGCAAGAGGGTAAGACACAGAAAGAAATTTCTGAACGAATAGGCTGTTCCCAGAGTGCTGTATCAAGGCACCTCAGTGGGAAGTCTGTGGGAAGGAAAAAGTGTGGCAGAAAACGCTGCACAACGAGAAGAGGTGACCGGACCTGAGGAAGATTGTGGAGAAGGACCGATTCCAGACCTTGGGGGACCTGCGGAAGCAGTGGACTGAGTCTGGAGTAGAAACATCCAGAGCTACCGTGTACAGGCGTGTGCAGGAAATGGGCTACAGGTGCCGCATTCCCCAGGTCAAGCCACTTTTGAACCAGAAACAGCGGCAGAAGCACCTGACCTGGGCTACAGAGAAGCTTTTTTCGGATCAAAGCAAATTTTGCATGTCATTCGGAAATCAAGGTGCCAGAGTCTGGAGGAAGACTGTGGAGAGGGAAATGCCAAAATGCCTGAAGTCCAGTGTCAAGTACCCACAGTCAGTGATGGTCTGGGGTGCCATGTCAGCTGCTGGTGTTGGTCCACTGTGTTTTATCAAGGGCAGGGTCAATGCAGCTAGCTATCAGGAGATTTTGGAGCACTTCATGCTTCCATCTGCTGAAAAGCTTTATGGAGATGAAGATTTCATTTTTCAGCACGACCTGGCACCTGCTCACAGTGCCAAAACCACTGGTAAATGGTTTACTGACCATGGTATTACTGTGCTCAATTGGCCTGCCAACTCTCCTGACCTGAACCCCATAGAGAATCTGTGGGATATTGGGAAGATAAAGTTGAGAGACGCAAGACCCAACACTCTGGATGAGCTTAAGGCCGCTATCGAAGCATCCTGGGCCTCCATAACACTTCAGCAGTGCCACAGGCTGATTGCCTCCATGCCACGCCCCATTGAAGCAGTCATTTCTGCAAAAGGATTCCCGACCAAGTATTGAGTGCATAACTGAACTTAATTATTTGAAGGTTGACTTTTTTTGTATTAAAAACACTTTTCTTTTATTGGTCGGATGAAATATGCTAATTTTTTGAGATAGGAATTTTGGGTTTTCATGAGCTGTATGCCAAAATCATCAATATTAAAACAAGAAAAGGCTTGAACTACTTCAGTTGTGTGTAATGAATCTAAAATATATGAAAGTCTAATGTTTATCAGTACATTACAGAAAATAATGAACTTTATCACAATATGCTAATTTTTTGAGAAGGACCTGTATATGGGTGTATGTGAACTGCAATAATAGATTCATACCCAAATTGGTTGAGAGTGCCTTTTACTTGGAGGAGTGAGCTCAGAGAAAGCCACAGAAACATTCCCTAGACCAAAATGGGGTAGTGACCATCCGTCTGCTTTGGAGCCACACGCAGTAAGGTTCACTGTACTGTTGTTTTAGACACACATTTAGTAGACCCCCGGCTTATTTTCCTGGTGAGCTGGTCTGCTGTAGCGTGTTGGTTTGCCATCCCGTACCTGTGTAGCCAACGTTCCCTTCTCACATCAATGGCGCATGGTGTTCCACAGTTTCAATGGAGCTTATTCACAGTGGTGCTGTTTGTCCACTGACGATAGACATTCACCACAGCAACATGGGAACAGTTTACAAACTGTGCAGTTTCAGAAATACTGCCACCCTTGGCCTGAAAGCGAATAATCATTCCTTTTTACAACTCTGATAAATTGTGCAGAGAGCCTATCAGACATCTTATATACCCACCAAGCCAGCTCACTACGTGTGACTTCCTTTATGATAGATAAACACATGGATAGATACATAACCTACTCCGCTAAACAATATACTAGTGGCTAAATAATACATCATTGGTGTTATCTCACACAGATAAAATGGTCCTTAAACATATGAATTGTACCGACTTTAAGGCAGAACCTAGTGGAAGCAACCAAAACTGCTATTATAAATTTGGCAGCGATACTGGAGCCTCATACATTAAGAATACCTAAACACAATCCAGGTCATGTTTCATTAGTGCAGGGGCTGGGTGCATTTAAATCTTGGAGTGCACTTCCATTGTTCAGGCGTGGGGGCGTTCCAGTGTGGAGCACATTTCTTTATTGTGTCTGCGTGGTGGAGAGCATCTTCCTGGCAGCAACTGCACAGCTTTCCCTTCCTGGATCTTCTGGTTTTATGGGGGGGCAAGGATGATACCAACATGCCTCCCATCATCTCCTAGGCAATGTGGATGGTGTAAGTGGCCACATTGCAGGCCTGGAGATGGCTGCCTTGTTGTTCCTATGATGCACCGTTCATTTGTTCATCTAGCCGGAGGGTTTTTGGTTGTGCATCTCAATTATGGAATTATCTCTTTTCCTATCATGAGTCCCCTAATGGACCTGCATTTGGAGAGAAATGCATGGGGGTAGAGGAGGGATTCATTAAGGTGCATTAGGGGGAGGATTCTCTGTAGGGTCACTCCTTCGGGGCAGAAATTTTTAGGGAAAGTAGTGGATGGTGTAGAGCAAGGGGTCCCCTTCACCTCTCCCCCTTCCCACATAGGCTTTCTATACATTTTTCACCTGCGAGGAGGGTTTGTTATTACTTAGCACCATTGGACCAATTGCCTTTTTACTTCGCTTTTTGTGATATGCTCTCCCCATGAAAGTTACCATATGTTGGTTTTATTATATGTTTATTAAGTTAAGTTTTATGTACCATATTTTCTAGTGATAGTTTATTTCACATTTACAATGTTTCTGTTGGTATACAGTCAGTTGTTACAACAGATAGCATCCGGACTGAACTCTGACCCATAAATAAACCTACACTGACCCACAAATAAAACAAAAAATATTTTATTAAATCATTAAAATGGTCTGGATGACCCTGTATAATGTCTTAACATATAGGAAAACATAAAGCACAGGAGGTCATAAGTAATGCAGTCCGGTGAGTACAGCTGGTAAGTAGTTTAGGAACACTGCAGTGAATCTATATATTTGTAATTAATAGCACACAGTAGCTGTGCTACAGTACCAACACTATACGTTTACTAGGCGGGTTCACTAAAACTGAGGCAATATATTTTCATAAACCTGTCCTGTAAACCAATATGCTTTACCGACACAGACTTACCGTACTTTTTGGACTCTAAGACTCAATTTTTTCCCCAAAAAAATGGCGAGAAAGTGGCTGTGCGTCTTATAGTACACAGTACACTGCGGGACCTGGAAGAAGCGATGGATCGCTGTGTCCTGGATCTGCAGTGCTGTCTGGAGCAAGCAAGGTAAGTTTATTTACTTTTTTGTAACGTCTCATTTGAGGTCTGATGGGGGCTGGGGGGTCCGATTTGAGGCTGAGTGGGGCTGGGGGAGCAATCTGAAGCTGATAGGGTCTGATTGGGGGTCTAATCTTAGGCTGATGGGGCTGGGGTCAAATCTGAGGCTGGTTGGGGCATGGGGGACTGATCTGAGACCAAGTGGTGCTTGGGGCTGCGATCTAAGGCTGATAGGCTCTTATTTGGGGTCTGATGTTAGTTTGATGGGGTCCGATCTGATGCTGGTTGGGGCTGGGAGGTCCAATCTGAGGCTGATTGGTTTTGATTTGAGGCTTATTGGGTGCTTGATCTTAGTCTGATGGGGGCTAATCTGAGACTAATGGAGGCTGGTCTGTCTGATAGGGGTCTGATCTGAGGCTGATGCAGGATGGGGGGTCTGATCTGATGAATAATGGGGGTCTGGTGAGGCTTGGGGGTCTGATAAAGAATGGGGATCTGATTTGGGGGTCTGCTCTGAGGTCTGATGGATTTTTTTTCTTATTTTCCTCCTCCAAATCCCAGGTGCGTCTTATAGTCCAGTGTGTCTTATAGTCAGAAAAATACAGTAATCACTGAACACACATGCAGCTACAAGTAGCTTAGTTCATGTACCACTAGTTAAAGGGGTTAGGCTCCAGCTTCTAAGAGAACATATGGCTGGTAGCAGTTGAAGATTTAAACTGAGCATGTTCGACCAGCTTAGGCTGCTTTCACACTCGCGTTTTTTGTGCGGATCCGTCTTGTATCTGCACAGACGGATCCGCACTAATAATGCAAACGCTTGTATCCGTTAATAACGGATCCGTCTTGACTTACATTGAAAGTCAATGGGGGACGGATCCGTTTTCATTTTGTGTCAGTAAAAAACAAATCCGTCCCCATTGACTTACATTGTAAGTCTAGACGGATCCGTTAGGCTCCACATAGTCAGACGGTCACCAAAACGCTGCAAGCTGCGTTTTAGTGACCGTCTAAAAAACGTAACGGAGACCAAACGCAGCCAAAGGGATGCATTCTGAATGGATCCTTATCCATTCAGAATGCATTGAGGCTTAACTGATCCATTTTGGGCCGCTTGTGAGAGCCCTGAAACGGATCTCACAAGCGGACCCAGAAACACCAGTGTGAAAGTAGGCTTAGTGAGATGACAAAAAATAAGGACACGAACAAACAGCAGGTGGCGCTTTACGGATACATTTTATTGAATCGCTCACTGGCTATACTAAATTACATGCAATTACAAAAGTATTCAGATCCAGGTGCTGGTTTGAAAATTTTAAAATATGTTTTGCAACACAATCCCTTTAACCTATCTAATTGGCTAAGGGTTAATACCAGCCCCTATGCTCCTTATTTACAGGATTTACTGTTGTCAATCCACTCTACCGTAACCAGAACTGTCTCGCTATTTACTATTGCTGATCCCTACACATTTCCACACCCAGTGGTGAGTGTATCATCAGGATGGAACCCCAAGCCACAACTGGTAATGTGTGGCAGTGTGTCCAGCACCAAGATGGCTGTAAATGGCCACAGGATATTAGCGATGAATGAAAAATGGAAAGAGTATTCTGGAGTTCCACCCACCCACCTCCTCCCAGCACATCCCACCCCACATCAGTAATACCCTACTGTCTAGATGCTTTTAGCATCCACATTGTCATGGGATCCTCAGACGGCCTCCGCTATACAACACATACCAGAGCATCAAGCACTGGAGTGGTGTTGGTATCCCTGAGATATTGAACAAAATCCAGAAGATAAACAGGCTAACAAGCCCCATACCAGACTTTGGCATGACCAATACAAAAAATTATATAAAATGAACATAACAGAACATCAATTCTAGGAATAAGTATCAGAGTCTCTATATAAGGTGGCAACAGCAGATGTATAGCTGTTTCTAGCATTAGATGTATATATAATATATATATATATTTATTAAGTATGTGTATCACATACCAATACTAATATACCACATTGCAGGTAGGTATGTATTACATCACAAGTGTAGTTATTATATGCGTTCCATGTATCTACATCATATATGAGCAGGGCACACAATCTAAAATGTCCCCAAGAATGTTAACCATCTATATCTGTCAATATAATGTAGAACAGTACAATAAAAGGATGCACCCGCTACACACACCACTCATTAAAAAACATTTATATCAAGGCATGTATGCCACTATTGTGGAATAAATAAGTTATGGTGCACGTCATATCTACTCCATAATTTGAAACTTTTTAAGCTTCTTGGCACTTTTCTGAAATGCCTAGAAAAAGGGGCAGGGCATCGCACCTTCCGCCGCATTTACTATAACTTTTCGCAGAAAGTGGCAGAACTTAGAGCTGAAGTCTACACCAACCTGCAGCTGGCGTAGACTTCAGTTTCTGGCACACAGCGGGGCAGAGTTGTGCCTAAAATTTTATGAGGCATCTGCCTCTTAATAAATTAGGCGCATCTCATGATAATGCAGGGAGATCAAGATTGGTGTATGGATACGCCAGCCCTAATAAATATATTTCAATGTGCTTCTTTGCACAGCAGTCTATTGTCCCTTGAATTTTTAACATTATCGCATCACCCTCATGACATTCCCACATGTGGTGAGTGATAGGTATATCAGTTTTTCTTCTAATACCTAAATGCATCATCTTCGTTTCTTTTCGTGTTGCCCATATTCTGCGTCATGCCAGATAGATCAATCCTACTGAATTGCCGTTAATGAATGACCTACGTTACTGGTGGAATAGCCCACAAACTCCTTTCTTACATTAAAAGAGTGACATGTGACACAACCACTGCACCTATAGATTCCCACCACTTTATTGAAGAGCTACATTTTAGTTACTAATATTTGAAAAAAAAAGCTATGGAACAATCTGTCCCTTATGTTTTGACCCCTGCGATAGATAATTGCTGGCGTCTCGCCAACCAGGTGACTCACATAGGGTCCGTTCTAAGGAAACCCCAAAACCCGGTGATAATATCCCTCAACACATTGTGGAAGGCATCATAACTTCCAATGATGCATAGTTGACCATCCTCTGCGGCGATATCCTTCTAGTTTAATAGCATATTCAATTGCAGTTTAGGGAATGGTGATGTGCAAACATAAGGATCCTCTGTGGGTACCCCGTAGTACAAATCTGTTTTTTAAAGGGGTTGTGTCACTTCAGCAAATGACATTTACTGTATAATGTTGAGAAAGTTAATACAAGCCACTTACTAATGTATTGTTATTATCCATATTGCTTCCTTTGCTGGCTTGATTCATTTTTCCATTGCATTATACACTGTTTGTATCCAGAGGTTATAACCACCCTGTAATCCATCAGTGGTGGCTGCGCTTGCACACTATAGGAAAAGATGCCCCCTTTCTGGTGGCGAGGAGCGTATTTTTCTGCAGTGGTGGCCATAACCCTTCTAAATGAGAAGTGCATGTGATGGAAAACTGAATCAAGCCAGCGAAGGAAGCAATATGGAGCATTACAATTCATTAGTAAGTGGCTTGTATTAACTTTCTCTACATGATAAATGTTATTTACTGAAGTGAGACGACCCCTTTATAGAAGCACTCCCATAAAAATTTGTATTCTCTAGCCATTAGTAACATAGTAATATAGTTTATAAGGCCGAAAAATGACATTTGTCCATCCAGTTCGGCCTGTTATCCTGCAAGTTGATCCAGAGGAAGGCAAAAAAAACTCTGTGTGGTAGAAGCCAATTTTCCCCTATTAAGGGGAGAAAAATTCCTTCACGACTCCATTCAGGCAATCAGAATAACTCCCTGGATCAACGACTCCTCTCTACTAGCTATAGCTAGAGTTGAGCGAACACCTGTTCGGGTTCGAGAAGTTCGGCCGAACTTCCCGGAAATGTTCGGGTTCGGGTTTCGAACCCGACCCCGAACTTCGTCCCGAACCAGGAACCCCATTGAAGTCAATGGGGACCCGAACTTTTCGGCACTAAAAAGGCTGTAAAACAGCCCAGTAAAGGGCTAGAGGGCTGCAAAAGGCAGCAAAATGTAGTTAAATCCCCTGCAAACAAATGTGGATAGGGAAATGAATTAAAATAAAAATAAAATAAATAAAAATTAACCAATATCAATTGGAGAGAGGTTCCATAGCAGAGAATCAGGCTTCATGTCAGCAGAGAATCAGGCTTCATGTCATAGCAGAGAATCAGGCTTCACGTCACCCAAAACTGGAACAGTCCATTGTCATATATTTAGGCCCCCGGCACCCAGACAGAGGAGAGAGGTCCCATAACAGAGATTCAGGCTTCATGTCAGCAGAGAATCAGTCTTCATGTCATAGCAGAGATTCAGGCTTCATGTCACCCACCACTGGAACAGGCCACTGTCAGATATTTTTAGGCCCCGGCACCCAGACAGAGGAGAGAGGTCCCATAACAGACATTCAGGCTTCATGTCAGCAGAGAATCAGTCTTCATGTCATAGCAGAGAATCAGGCTTCACGTCACCCACCACTGGAACAGTCCATTGTCACATATTTAGGCCCAGGCACTCAGGCAGAGGAGAGAGGTCCCATAACAGAGAATCAGACTTCATGTCATAGCAGAGAATGAGGCTTCATGTCACCCACCACTGGAACAGGCCACTGTCAGATATTTTTAGGCCCCGGCACCCAGACAGAGGAGAGAGGTCCCATAACAGAGATTCAGGCTTCATGTCAGCAGAGAATCAGTCTTCATGTCATAGCAGAGAATCAGGCTTCACGTCACCCACCACTGGAACAGTCCATTGTCACATATTTAGGCCCAGGCACCCAGACAGAGGAGAGAGGTCCTATAACAGAGATTCAGGCTTCATGTCAGCAGAGAAACAGTCTTCATGTCATAGCAGAGAATCAGGCTTCATGTCACCCACCACTGGAACAGGCCACTGTCAGATATTTTTAGGTCCCGGCACCCAGACAGAGGAGAGAGGTCCCATAACAGAGATTCAGGCTTCATGTCATCAGAGAATCAGTCTTCATGTCATAGCAGAGAATCAGGCTTCATGTCACCCACCACTGGAACAGGCCACTGTCACATATTTTTAGGCCCCGGCACCCAGACAGAGGAGAGGTTCATTCAACTTTGGGTTGCCCCGCAATATAATGGTAAAATGAAAATAAAAATAGGATTGAATGAGGAAGTGCCCTGGAGTACAATAATATATTGTTAAGGGGAGGTACTTAATGTCTAATCTGCACAAGGGATAGACAGGTCCTGTGGGATCCATGCCTGGTTCATTTTTATGAACGTCAGCTTGTCCACATTGGCTGTAGACAGGCGGCTGCGTTTGTCTGTAATGACGCCCCCTGCCGTGCTGAATACACGTTCAGACAAAACGCTGGCCGCCGTGCAGGCCAGCACCTCCAAGGCATAAAAGGCTAGCTCTGGCCACGTGGACAATTTGGAGACCCAGAAGTTGAATGGGGCCGAACCATCAGTCAGTACGTGGAGGGGTGTGCACAGGTACTGTTCCACCATGTTAGTGAAATGTTGCCTCCTGCTAACATGTTCCGTATCAGGTGGTGGTGCAGTTAGCTGTGGCGTGGTGCCAAAACTTTTCCACATCTCTGCCATGCTAACCCTGCCCTCAGAGGAGCTGGCCGTGACACAGCTGCATTGGCGACCTCTTGCTCCTCCTCTGCCTTCGCCTTGGGCTTCCACTTGTTCCCCTGTGACATTTGGGAATGCTCTCAGTAGCGCGTCTACCAACGCGCGCTTGTACTCGCGCATCTTACTATCACGCTCCAGTGCATGAAGTAAGGTGGGCACATTGTCTTTGTACCGTGGATCCAGCAGGGTGGCAACCCAGTAGTCCACACACGTTAAAATGTGGGCAACTCTGCTGTCGTTGCGCAGGCACTGCAGCATGTAGTCGCTCATGTGTGCCAGGTTGCCCAGAGGTAAGGACAAGCTGTCCTCTGTGGGAGGCGTATCGTCATCGTCCTGCGTTTCCCCCCAGCCATGCACCAGTGATGGGCCTGAGCTGCGTTGGGTGCCAGCCCGCTGTGAACATGCTTCATCCTCATCCTCCTCCACCTCCTCCTCATCCTCGTCCTCCAGTAGTGGGCCCTGTCTGGCCACATTTGTACCTGGCCTCTGCTGTTGCAAAAAACCTCCCTCTGAGTCACTTCGAAAAGACTGGCCTGAAAGTGCTAAAAATGACCCCTCTTCCTCCTCCTCCTCCTGGGCCACCTCCTCTTCCATCATCGCCCTAAGTGTTTTCTCAAGGAGACATAGAAGTGGTATTGTAACGCTGATAACGGCGTCATCGCCACTGGCCATGTTGGTGGAGTACTCGAAACAGCGCAACAGGACACACAGGTCTCGCATGGAGGCCCAGTCATTGGTGGTGAAGTGGTGCTGTTCCGCAGTGCGACTGACCCGTGCGTGCTGCAGCTGAAACTCCACTATGGCCTGCTGCTGCTCGCACAGTCTGTCCAGCATGTGCAAGGTGGAGTTCCACCTGGTGGGCACGTCGCATATGAGGCGGTGAGCGGGAAGGCCGAAGTTATGCTGTAGCGCAGACAGGCGAACAGAGGCAGGATGTGAACGCCGGAAGCGCGAACAGACGGCCCGCACTTTATGCAGCAGCTCTGACATGTCGGGGTAGTTGCGAATGAACTTCTGCACCACCAAATTCAGCACATGCGCCAGGCAAGGGATGTGCGTCAAACCGGCTAGTCCCAGAGCTGCAACGAGATTTCGCCCATTATCGCACACCACCAGGCCGGGCTTGAGGCTCACCGGCAGCAACCACTCGTCGGTCTGTTGTTCTATACCCCGCCACAACTCCTGTGCGGTGTGGGGCCTGTCCCCCAAACATATGAGTTTCAGAATGGCCTGCTGACGTTTACCCCGGGCTGTGCTGAGGTTGGTGGTGAAGGTGTGTGGCTGACTGGATGAGCAGGTGGAAGAAGAGAAGGAGGAAGCTGAGTAGGAGGAGGAGGAGACAGGAGGCAAAGAATGTTGCCCTGCGATCCTTGGCGGCGGAAGGACGTGCGCCAAACAGCTCTCCGCCTGGGACCCAGCCGCCACTACATTTACCCAGTGTGCAGTTAGGGAGATATAGCGTCCCTGGCCGTGCTTACTGGTCCACGTATCTGTGGTTAGGTGGACCTTGCCACATATGGCGTTGCGCAGTGCAAACTTGATTTTTTTGGATACTTGGTTGTGCAGGGATGGCACGGTTCTCTTGGAGAAGTAGTGCAGGCTGGGAACAACATACTGTGGGACAGCAAGCGACATGAGCTGTTTGAAGCTGTCTGTGTCCACCAGCCTAAATGACAGCATTTCATAGGCCAGTAGTTTAGAAATGCTGGCATTCAGGGCCAGGAATCGAGGGTGGCTAGGTAAGAATTTACGCTTTCTCTCAAATGTTTGTGAGATGGAGAACTGAACGCTGCCGTGTGACATGGTTGAGATGCTTGGTGACGCAGGTGGTGGTGTTGGTGGTACATCCCATGTTTGCTGGGCGGCAGGTGCCAACGTTCCTCCAGAGGCGGAGGAAGAGGCCGAGGCAGCGGCAGCAGCAGAAGTGGCCGAGGCGGCAGCAGCAGAAGAGGTAGCAGGGGGAGCCTGAGTGACTTCCTTGTTTTTAAGGTGTTTACTCCACTGCAGTTCATGCTTTGCATGCAGGTGCCTGGTCATGCAGGTTGTGCTAAGGTTCAGAACGTTAATGCCTCGCTTCAGGCTCTGATGGCACAGCGTGCAAACCACTCGGGTCTTGTCGTCAGCACATTGTTTGAAGAAGTGCCATGCCAGGGAACTCCTTGAAGCTGCCTCTGGGGTGCTCGGTCCCAGATGGTGGCGGTCAGTAGCAGGCGGAGTCTCTTGGCGGCGGGTGTTCTGCTTTTGCCCACTGCTCCCTCTTTGTCTTTTGCTACGCTGTTGGCTCGGTCTCACCACTGCCTCTTCCTCCGAACTGTGAAAGTCAGTGGCACGACCTTCATTCCATGTGGGGTCTAGGACCTCATCGTCCCCTGAATCGTCTTCCACCCAGCCTTGATCCCTGACCTCCTGTTCAGTCTGCACACTGCAGAAAGACGCAGCAGTTGGCACCTGTGTTTCGTCATCATCAGAGATGTGCTGAGGTGGTATTCCCATGTCCTCATCATCAGGAAACATAAGTGGTTGTGCGTTAGTGCATTCTATCTCTTCCACCCCTGGGGAAGTGCTAGGTGGATGCCCTTGGGAAACACTGCCAGCAGAGTCTTCAAACAGCATAAGAGACTGCTGCATAACTTGAGGCTCAGACAGTTTCCCTGATATGCATGGGGGTGATGTGACAGACTGATGGGCTTGGTTTTCATGCGCCATCTGTGCGCTTTCTGCAGAAGACTGGGTGGGAGATAATGTGAACGTGCTGGATGCACTGTCGGCCACCCAATTGACTAATGCCTGTACCTGCTCAGGCCTTACCATCCTTAGAACGGCATTGGGCCCCTCCAAATATGGCTGTAAATTCTGGCGGCTACTGGGACCTGAGGTAGTTGATACACTAGGACGTGTGGCTGTGGCAGAACGGCCACGTCCTCTCCCAGCACCAGAGGGTCCACTAACACCACCACGACCATGTCCGCGTCCGCGTCTCTTACTAGATGTTTTCCTCATTGTTACCGTTCACCACAATAAGAAAAATATTATTCGGGCCAATGTATTGAATTAAAATTCAGGCCTTTTTTTTACAAACACCTAACACTCTCTGGCTATCTATTTAGGTACCGTATTACACTAATACAGGCACACCAGTAATGACAGATTTAGCTGAATATAAATTTGAGGCCTATTATTTAGGCGCTGGGTGACAGGTATACGTTTATGGACAGAATTAGACTTGGATCTGCACTGTAGCGTGTGTGTGAAGTTCTTGAGAATTACCCTATCAGCACCTTGAATCTAATATACCCTTTTAGGGATAGATTTAAAGTAGGCCTGATACAGCAGAAACCACTAATTTTGAGAATTGCAAAATTGGGAATTGTATTTCAACCCAGAACAAAAACTGTGCTTTGACGGACACTAAATAACTTGACCAGCTAAAACAGTAATGACAGATTTAGCTGAATATAAATGTGAGGCCTATTTTTTAGGCGCTGGGTGACAGGTATACGTTTAATCACAGAATTAAACTTGGATCTGCACTGTAGCGTGTGTGTGAAGTTCTTGAGAATTACCCTATCAGCACCTTGAATCTAATATACCCTTTTAGGGATAGATTTAAAGTAGGCCTGATACAGCAGAAACAACTAATTTTGAGAATTGCTAAATTGGGAATTGTATTTCAACCCAGAACAAAAACTGTGCTTTGACGGACACTAAATAACTTGACCAGCTAAAGCAGTAATGACAGATTTGGATGAATATAAATGTGAGGCCTATTTTTTAGGCGCTGGGTGACAGGCTCAACTTGCCCCTGATGTAGTATATGGCCAAAAAATAACCACACTATTGATGGTTAAATGCATTTTGTGACAGGCTCAACTTGCCCCTGATGTAGTATATGGCCAAAAAATAACCACACTATTGATGGTTAAATGCACTTGATGAAAGCTTGACCCTGATGTAGGATATAGCAAAAAATAACCACACTATTGATGGTTAAATGCACTTGGTTGACAGGCTCAGCTTGTCCCTGATGTAGTATATGGCCAAAAAATAACCACACTATTGATGGTTAAATGCACTTGATGAAAGCTTGACCCTGATGTAGGATATAGCAAAAAATAACCACACTATTGATGGTTAAATGCACTTGGGTGACAGGCTCAGCTTGCCCCTGATGTAGTATATGGCCAAAAAATAAGCACACTATTGATGGTTAAATGCACTTGATGAAAGCTTGACCCTGATGTAGGATATAGCAAAAAATAACCACACTATTGATGGTTAAATGTACTTGGTGGCAGCTTGTGCTGGTGCACCACAAGCCACAAAATGGCCGCCGATCATGCCAGAAAAAAGTGACTGAAAAACGCTCTGGGCAGCTTAAAAACACTGAGCAATTGAATAGCAGCAGTTCAATGATCCACAGCTGTAGATCGATCACTGAATGAAGTCTTTTGGAGGAGTTAATCTGCCTAATCTCGCCCTAATGTCGCAGCTGCAACCTCTCCCTACACTTGTATCAGCAGAGTGACGTGCAGCGCTACGTGACCCAAGCTTATATAGAGGCTGGGTCACATGCTGCACTGGCCAATCACAGCCATGCCAATAGTAGGCATGGCTGTGATGGCCTCTTGGGGCAAGTAGTATGATGTTTGTTGATTGGCTGCTTTGCAGCCTTTCAAAAAGCGCCAAGAAAGCGCCGAACACCAAACTTGAACCCAGACTTTTATGAAAATGTTCGGGTCCGTGTCACGGACACCCCAAAATTCGGTACGAACCCGAACTATACAGTTCGGGTTCGCTTATCCCTAGCTATAGCCTGTAATATCATTACACTCCAGAAATACATCCAGGCCCAGCTTGAACTCTTTTAGTGAACTCACCATCACCACCTCGTCAGTTAGAGAGTTTCATAGTCTCACTGCTTTTACCATAAAGAATCCTCTTCTATGTTTGTGTACAATAGTACATAGTAATTAAATCTCCCCTCAGTCGGCTTTTTTCTAAAGTGAATAACCCTAATTTTGATAATCTTTCAGGGTACTGTAATTCCCTCATTCCTGTAAATACTTTAGTTGCCCTCCTCTGAACCCTCTTCAGCTCTGCTATGTCTGCCTTGTTCACAGGAGCCCAGAACTGTACACAGTACTCCATGTGTGGTCTGACCAGTGATTAGTAGGATTATGTTCTCATCACGGGCATCTATGCCCCTTTTGATGCAACCCATTATCTTATTGGCCTTGGCAGCAGCTGCCTGACACTGGTTTTTACAGCTTAGTTTGCTGTTCACTAAAATTCCTAGGTCTTTTTCCATGTCAGTGTTACCCAGTGTTTTACCATTTAGTATGTACAGATGACTTGTGTTATTCCTAACCATGTGCATAACTTTACATTTGTCAGTGTTAAACCTCATCTGCGATTTCTCTGCCCAAGCCCCCAATCTATCCAGATCTATTTGTAGCAGTATACTGTCCTCTTCCGTGTCAATTACTTTACACAGTTTAGTGTCATCTGCAAATTTTTTTATTTTACTGTGCAAGCCTTCTACAAGATCATTAATAAATACACTGCCTGTCCAAAAAAAAAAGTCGCCACCCAAAAAAAAAGTTCACATTTCGTTGGACCGCCTTTAGCTTTGATTATGGCACGCATTCGCTGTGGCATTGTTTTGATAAGCTTCTGCAATGTCACAAGATTTATTTCCATCCAGTGTTGCATTCATTTTTCACCAAGAACTTGCATTGATGATGGTAGAGTCTGACTGCTGCGCAAAGCCTTCTCCTGCACATCCCAAAGATTCTTAATGGGGTTAAGATCTGGACTCTGTTATGGCCAATCCATGTGTGAAAATGATGTCTCATGTTCCTTGAAACACTCTTTCACAATTTGAGCCCGATGAATCCTGGCATTGTCATCTTGGAATATGACCTCATTCTTGGAGTACTGTTGCTGAACCTAGAACTTACCAACTGCAGCAACCCCAGATCATAGCACTGCCCCCACAGGCTTGTACAGTAGGCACTAGGCATTACTTCATCTGCCTCTTGTCACGGTCATATTTGTTTGACCGTGACGCGGTTACTGTGCAGACTCGTTGCTGGTAGCAATGTGTAATTTTTGGTTTGCACGTGCAATTCCCCTTTAAGGTGTGCCTCCCTGCTGTTTGGTGAGCTAGGGGTTAATCTTCTAGCTAGTGGGGAATATGGTTTGTCCTGGGTGTGGCCGCAAGCTTGATATATACCTGGGGCTTGCTGGCTGGGGGCAGTTGTACTACAGCCTTGTTTGGTGATGGAGCTCTTCTCCTTGCCTGGGTGATTCTGCCCAATCCTTGAGGGCCACCTTATTGGACATAAATTGTCTTTCCATATGTTTGCTCCTGATTCCCTACCTCACTTGTTATTTGTTAGGTGTGGGTTTATGTTCAGGGTGTGTTGTGCGTCTTCATGGTTGTTGCATGTCTGGGCTGTTGTTGGTGTTTGTCCCTACATGTATATTTGACGTTTGCCCTGTATTTTGAAGCCTGTATGCAGCGCTGCTTGGGGCTGCCATGCACTATGTGAGCATGGGGGCTCTGGCAGAGTTGGTATGCTGGATTTCTGTGTGGGTTGTTTGTACTGTGACCTGCTGTGTATTCGGGCTCCTGTACTGATGCACGGGTTCCAGTTATGGAGGCTTCGGCAGGTAAGTGAGTTGTCTTGTTGTTCATACCTGCCGATCCTCTAGCTGTGTATGGGCTTCCCTTTTCCCTGCTTCTAGGCCTTTAGAGACTCCTGTTCCTCCGTGTTGTGGATGAACAGGTCGTCTCTCCCCTGCTCCTAAGGGAGGGATTTCCAGGGCAACTCAGGATTTTAGGTATCCAGGGTATGAGCCGTCCCACCATGAGGGTCCGCTCATACGGTTAGGAGTTAGGGACAGGATTAGGGACGCAATATGAGGTGAACTGCTCTCTGATCCCGGAGTCCTGGCATAGTTGCTACCCATATCCTTTACATTGTACAGTGGGTTTTTTTTTCCCACTCCCCACCGTGACACCTCTCTTCTTACCCTGATGCGCCCATCACTCTGGAACAGGGTAAATCTTGACTATCAGACCACATGACCTTCTTCCATTTTTCCAGCGTCCAATCATTATGCTCCCTAGCAAATTGAAGCCTTTTTTTCTGGTTTGCCTCACTGATTAGTGGTTTTCTTATGGCTACACAGCTGTTCAGTCCCAATCCCTTGAGTTTCCTTTGCATTGTGCGTGTGGAAATGCTCTTACTTTCACTATTAAACATAGCCCTGAGTTCTACTGTTGTTTTTCTTCGATTTGATTTCACCAAACATTTAAGTGATCGCTGATCACGATCATTCAGGATTTTTTTTCCGCCACATTTCTTCCTCGAATACGATGGATCCCCACTATCCTTCCAGTTTGTAATAATGTGTTGGACAGTTCTTAACCCAATTTTAGTAGTTTCTGCAATCTCCTTAGATGTTTTCTCTGCTTGATGCATGCCAATGATTTGACCCTTCTCAAACAGACTAACATCTTTTCCACGACCAGGAGATGTGTTTTTCAACATGGTTGTTTAAGAAATGTGTAGCAACTCATTGCACCAGTTGGGGTTAAATAACTTGTTGCCAGTTGAAAGATAATCGCCCATGCAGTAATTATCCAGCTGAAAGATAATCACCCATGCAGTTAAATCCAGGTGGCAACTTTTTTTTTGGACAGGCAGTGTATATTGAAGAGGATAGGGCCCAGTACTGACCCCTGAGGTACTCCACTAGTAACAGTGACCCAATCTGAGTGTACCATTAATAACCACCCTCTGTTTTCTATTACTGAGCCAGTTACTTACCCACATACAGACATTTTCTCCCAGTCCAAGCATTCTCATTTTACATACTAACCTTTTATGCGGTACAGTGTCAAATGCTTTGGAGAAGTCCAGATATACGGCATCCATTGATTCGCTGCTGTCAAGTCTAGAATTCACCTCCTCATAGATACTGATTAAATTACAGATGTAGCAGGGTTAGCACTCAAACTCTTAACTCACCTTTCTTCAATCATCGTGTTTTCTTGAAACAAAAGCCATTGAAAAGCAATTGAAGGTGTTTGCTTAGTTTAGATAACACATCTCAGAAATCTCAGAAAGCATGAGTGTTAACTCTACTACATCGGTAGTTTGACATTGACCGATCCATCATGAATCCATGCTGATATGGCGTTATTTGCTTATTTTCATTGAGGTGCTCCAAGATAGCATCTCTTAGAAAACAGTTTACCCACGACAGATGTTAAAGTTACCGGCCTATAGTTTCCAGGCTCTGTTTTTGGACCCTTTTTGAATATTGGCACTACATTTGTTTGCTATGCGCCAATCCTATGGAACACTCCCTGTCAGTATAGAGTCCTTAAATATCAGAAATAAGGGTCTGGCTATGACATTACTTAATTATTTTATGATATGGGGGGGGGGGCATCCGTTTCCTGGCGATTTGTCTATTTTAATCTTTTTAAGACGCCGCTGTACTTCTTTCTGGGTCAGACAGAGCACTTTTAATGGTGAATTAACTTTTACATTCTGCATTTCATCTGAGAGTTTATTTTCTTCAGTGAATACAGTGGAGAAAAAAAATATTTTATAGCTTTGCTTTCTCCTCATCGCTCTCTGCAACTCCCCTCTCATCACTCTGTAAAGGGTCGACACTTTCAGATTTATACTTTTTACCATTTATATAATTGAAGTACATTTTAGAGTTAGTTTTACTCTCCTTGGCAATTAATCTCTCGGTCTCTAGTTTGGCGGCTTTTATTTGTTTTTTACATATTCAATTTTTTTCCTTATAGTTTTTCAGTGCTTCCTCACTACCCTCCTGTTTTAGCAATTTAAATACTTTCTTTTTGTCATTTATTGCCTTTACAGTTCTATTTATCCACATTGGTTTATTCTTGTTCCTTAACCTTTTATTCCCATAAGGTATGTACCTCTCACAATTAGATTTTAGGATGCTTTTAAAAATATCCCATTTTGTGGCTGTATTTTTATTTTTGAGGACTTTGTCCCAGTTAGTTAGGCCTATGGCCTCTCTTAGTTGGCTAAATTTAGCTTTTTTAAAGTTTGGTATTTTTGTTCCTCCCTGAAGAAACACTATTTTGAATGATAATTGGAAGGTTATTACTTTATGGTCACAATTAGAGATGAGTGAATCGAAGCTGACGAAGTGGAATTCATTAGAATTTCAGCAAAAATTTGATTCACAACGAATGGGAATTTCCTCGCGCTTCGTGGTAACGAATCGCATTTTTACAAAAATGGCGGCTACACATGTGAGAACTGAGGACATGGGCAAGGAACTCTGGGAAGGTGGGATCACCCAGATTGACATGCCTACATGTAGCCAATCAGCAGCCAGCCAGCCAGCCCTGTGATGTCACAGCCCTGTAAACACGGCGGCCATCTTAGAGTCAGACATTTTCCAGCGTTCAGAGTGCAGGGACAGACGTGTGAAGGTGCTAGGGACAGCAATTGGAAAAACCTGATTGTGGGGAAAAAAGACAGAAAAAACAATTTATAAGTGCAGGGAAAGGATAGGGAGGAATAATGATTCCTCCCTATCCTTTCCCTGCACTTATAAATAGTTTTTTCTGTCTTTTTTTTCAACAATCAGGTTTTTACAATTCACAGCATCTTGAAGGAGAGACGTCAGAAGGTGCTAGGGACATTGATAGGAAAGCGATTTACAAGTGCAGGGAAAGATTATTTGGGGATCTAAATAGCCATTAGACAGCTCTGTCATTCCAGCTATTTGTTATTGGGCTGCAAGTGTTGAAAAGCCTTTAATGGCTTATATCTTAGTATCTTTAATATCTTATATCAGTACTACAAGAAAAATATATGCGCATTTCACTTCTGCAGTTTTTTCTGGTCAAAGGGTATACTGGCCTATTTCAGTCCAATAAGAAAAATATATTCTCAGTTCACTTCTGCAGTTATTTCTGTTGAAAGTGTATAGTGGCTTATTTCAGTACAACAAGAAAAATATATTCTCAGTTCAATCAAGGATGGAATACCCACGCTGCCGCCAAGAGCCAATGTCGTTATAAATAGCTCTAATTAGAATAATGTCGCTGCTGGGTTCTACCTGGGTTATTGCCTATGTCCCAGTATTAGTGTGTAAAAATTAAAAAGGTAGCTCTGAACCCGCGCTGATACAAATCATGTAGTTCGCAAAATTTATTTGTCTCTTACAAAATTGAGCTGTAGCTGGTGAGAGTAGAGAGGGGAATGTGAATAAAATTACAATAAGTGCCTCAAAAGTGCGCAAGAAGGGCAATATTATATCACATTCAATCAGTGAGAGACTAATAAATAAATTTTGCAGACTACACGATTTGTATCAGCGCGGGTTCAAAGATAACTTCTATTCTCAGTTCACTTCTGCAATTTTTTTGGGTGAAAGCGTATAGTGGCCTATTTCAGTCCAATAAGAAAAATATTTTGTAGGAAGGCGCAAGCGACCGTCGTTGATGGAAGGTATGTGTCACCGAGGTTCCTGGCCTCGGTGGAGTAAGAGCCAGTTTTCATGTGTCAGCAGCAGTTGCTGTTTGACACCTTGGTACTTAGCATGGCTGTAATAGCTGATCCGGGATGGCTCTTACTGGGAGTAGTCAAAGTGCTGGGTGGGTGACTACTCCCCACATTCCAGACCGGGTCTTGACTGGCCTATATAAAAATAAACAGCCAACAGTGTCAGGTGGTGGTAATTACCTCTCTCTGACAGAGGAGCTCTGGCAATCGCTGGATTTGGATCTGAGCCGTGTGCTAGGCTGGAGGCCTGAGTTTGGGAGGTCTGCTCTGTCCTGAGCAATGCTGATTGGGTGTGAACTAACACCTAGGATAACAGGTGACTGTTTTTCTGTATGAACTGTCTAGGTGTGAACGAACACCAAAACTGCAAATGGACTGTTGGGATGTACTTTTGTTGCCATAGGTGTGATTAAAACACTGACGTTTTTGAGTTACAAACTGGTCTTTGCCTTTATACTGCATCCGCTTGTCTTGTCTACCAGAGCGAATCCCCACAATATTCTCTGTTCACTTCTGCAGTTATTTCTGTTGAAAGCGTATAGGGGCGTATTTCAGTAAAAAAAAGAAAAATCTATACGCACTGCACTGTTGCAGTTATTTCTGGTAAAAGCATATAGGGTCGTATTTCAGTACTACAAGAAAAATATATACGCATTTCACTCTAAGTTTTTGCTGGTCAAGGCGTATAGTGGCTTATTTCAGTCCAAAAAGAAAAATATATTCTCAGTTCACTTCTGCAGTTATTTCTGGTGAAAGCGTATAGGGGAATATTACAGTAAAAGAAGAAAAAAATATACGCACTGCACTGTTGCAGTTATTTCAGTTGAAATTGTATAGGGGCGTATTTCAGTACTACAAGAAAAATACATACGCACTTCACTCTAAGTTTTTTCTGGTCAAAGTGTATAGTGACGTATTTCAGTCCAACCAGAAAAATATATAATCAGTTCACTTCTGCAGTAAATTGTGGTGACAGCGTTTAGTGGCCTATTTTAGTACAAAAGGAAAAATATATTCGTCGCTTTTTGGGGTGTTTTAATTTTTGTTTAATTTGTTTAGTTCAGCTACAAGTATGTCAGGCAGGAAAGTGCCAGGCCATGCACAGAGGAGTGTGGAGCTGTAACTACGGTCAGGAACAATACATGTCCTTTACGGCCCCACTGGGTGAATGTGGTTCCTGCACAGCCACACCAGCAACTTGGCCAGGTGACACGGCTTCCGCCTCCACATTCTCACGCCCGTTGGTCCAGAGACAATGTCCGCCTCTACCTCATCAACTTCCACCATGTCCTCAGCCTCCCCTGCAGGGATAAGTCACAGTGCCCCTCCAGCATACCACATGTACAGGGCTCGGCGGTGTCACTCTGTTCAACCTGGTTTGCCTTGGCGAACTGAGTCACACAGGGGAGGAACTGCTCCGTGTGATGCATCAAGAAATCGAATCCTGGCTTTCTCCACGACAACTGAAAATCAGAACCATGGTGACCGACAACGAAAATAACATGGTTTTGGCGCTGCGTCAGGGAAGGCTGAGCCATGCGCCCTGCATGGCACACGTGTTCAATCTGGTTGTCAAGCGGTTTCTGAAGTCTTCTACCCATCTGCAAGACATCCTAAAAATGGTCAGGAAACTTTGCATGCACTTCAGCCACTCGTACACCGCAAAGCACACCCTCCTTGAGATGCAGCGGTAGAGCGGCATCCCCCAACATAGGCTAATATGTGACATTTTCACCCGTTGGAATTCCACCCTCCATATGTTGGACCGACTATACGAACAGAGAAAGGCCATCAACGATTTCTTGATGGTGCAAGCGGATAGGAGTACTCCACTGTGTAATTTCGATGTCAGCCAGTGGCCACTCATGCATGACACCTGCCGTTTTCTCAGGCCCTTTGAGAACGCCACTTTATTTGTCAGTCACCAGGACTACGGGATGAACAACGTCATTCCACTGCTTCATGTCCTGAAAAAGATGCTGGTAACAATGGCTTGTCAGGGGACAGGAGACGTGGCGCCTAGATCTCATGGCCACATGAGCCCTGTGGGGGCTGAACTGGAAGAGGAGGGGAAGGAGGACATTGGAGCACAGGCAATGTGTAGAGAAATGGGTGTTTTTTCTACTGAGCTGACAGGACAGGAGGAGCAGGAGCAGTCAGAGGAGCTACAGGGCGACGAGGAAGACAAGACCGAGGACCTGGACACACAGTGGCAGTATGCAGTGGAGATGAAGGCAGGTAGTTCCTCTGAGTCACTTGCACAAAAGGCCCGATGCATGCTCACTTCCTTGCGTAGTGACAGCCGAATTGCCACCATTCGGCAGAGGGATAACTTCTGGCTCTCCACCTTGTTGGACCCTCGCTACCTGTCCAGAATGGGGGCCTTTTTTACACCCACCAAGAGGAAGGACAAACTGAACAACTGCAAAGACATCCTATGTAGTCAGTTGGCCACTGCCTAAAGCACCATCTTCCATCCTCTTGCAGGTCTGACCGGGGGGCCCTCTACACTCACGTTCCACTGCCATGGCTGCTGGGGAGGGGTGAGGTGGCAGGAGCAGTACCAGCTCCATCAGCAGCAGCCTGAGTCTACAGTCGCTGATGAGTAGCTTTCTTCACCCGCATAGTACTTATACTACTCACCAGCAGCAACAGGTAGACCTGGAGCAGGACCTGAACCAGCAAGTGGTGGCTTACTTGGACAGCACCGTGCCACCCCACATTGAAGATCCGCTGGACTACTGGGTAGCCAAACTGGATTTGTGGCCGCAACTAGCAGAGTTTGTCCTGGAAAAGCTGTCCTGGCCGGCCAGTAGTGTGGCATCAGAGCGGGTGTTTAGTGCAGCAGGGGCCATATTTACCCCAAGGAGACCTCGCCTGTCCATCCAAAATGTGGAGAGACTGACCTTTGTCAAGATGAATCAGGCGTGGAACAGCCAGGATTTCCAACCACCAATTACTGATGCATCAGACTAGATCATCCATGGTGTGACACCAATATTTTGATAAAAGACACCAGTTTCTTCTGACTACCTGCCTCAGCTACTATTTTGATGCTGCAACCCGCCTGATGCCACACATCTGATGCCAAGTGCTCCTTCTTACACCCACCTTCGTCAGCGGATACTGGTATTGCCACCCACCACCACATTCTGTTACCTGGTCACTTTGTTGTCTCCTGATGCAGCTGCTGCTGCCATCTCCAAACAATGTCACCTTGCCACTCTGTGGCCTCCTGATGCTGCTGCTGCCATCTCCACACCATATCACTTTGCCATTCTGTGGTATCCTCCTGCTGCTGGCATTTATACAATATGTCACCTTGCCACTCTGTGATCTCCTGATGCTGCTGCCGTCTCCACACTATGTCACCTTGCCACTCTGTGGTATCCTCCTGCTGCTGCCATCTCCACACTACAGGGAGTGCAGAATTATTAGGCAAATGAGTATTTTGACCACATCATCCTCTTTATGCATGTTGTCTTACTCCAAGCTGTATAGGCTCGAAAGCCTACTACCAATTAAGCATATTAGGTGATGTGCATCTCTGTAATGAGAAGGGGTGTGGTCTAATTACATCAACACCCTATATTAGGTGTGCATAATTATTAGGCAACTTCCTTTCCTTTGGCAAAATGGGTCAAAAGAAGGACTTGACAGGCTCAGAAAAGTCAAAAATAGTGGGATATCTTGCAGAGGGATGCAGCACTCTTAAAATTGCAAAGCTTCTGAAGCGTGATCATCGAACAATCAAGCGTTTCATTCAAAATAGTCAACAGGGTCGCAAGAAGCGTGTGGAAAAACCAAGGCGCAAAATAACTGCCCATGAACTGAGAAAAGTCAAGCGTGCAGCTGCCAAGATGCCACTTGCCACCAGTTTGCCCATATTTCAGAGCTGCAACATCACTGGAGTGCCCAAAAGCACAAGGTGTGCAATACTCAGAGACATGGCCAAGGTAAGAAAGGCTGAAAGACGACCACCACTGAACAAGACACACAAGCTGAAACGTCAAGACTGGGCCAAGAAATATCTCAAGACTGATTTTTCTAAGGTTTTATGGACTGATGAAATGAGAGTGAGTCTTGATGGGCCAGATGGATGGGCCCGTGGCTGGATTGGTAAAGGGCAGAGAGCTCCAGTCCAACTCAGACGCCAGCAAGGTGGAGGTGGAGTACTGGTTTGGGCTGGTATCATCAAAGATGAGCTTGTGGGGCCTTTTCGGGTTGAGGATGGAGTCAAGCTCAACTCCCAGTCCTACTGCCAGTTTCTGGAAGACACCTTCTTCAAGCAGTGGTACAGGAAGAAGTCTGCATCCTTCAAGAAAAACATGATTTTCATGCAGGACAATGCTTCATCACACGCGTCCAAGTACTCCACAGCGTGGCTGGCAAGAAAGGGTATAAAAGAAGAAAATCTAATGACATGGTCTCCTTGTTCACCTGATCTGAACCCCATTGAGAACCTGTGGTCCATCATCAAATGTGAGATTTACAAGGAGGGAAAACAGTACACCTCTTTGAACAGTGTCTGGGAGGCTGTGGTTGCTGCTGCACGCAATGTTGATGGTGAACAGATCAAAACACTGACAGAATCCATGAATGGCAGGCTTTTGAGTGTCCTTGCAAAGAAAGGTGGCTATATTGGTCACTGATTTGTTTTTGAATGTCAGAAATGTATATTTGTGAATGTTGAGATGTTATATTGGTTTCACTGGTAAAAATTAATAATTGAAATGGGTATATATTTGTTTTTTGTTAATTTGCCTAATAATTATGCACAGTAATAGTCACCTGCACACACAGATATCCCCCTAAAATAGCTAAAACTAAAAACAAACTAAAAACTACTTCCAAAAATATTCAGCTTTGATATTAATGAGTTTTTTGGGTTCATTGAGAACATGGTTGTTGTTCAATAATAAAATTAATCCTCAAAAATACAACTTGCCTAATAATTCTGCACTCCCTGTATGTCATCTTGTCACTCTGTGGTATCCTCCTGCTGCTGCCATTTCTATATTATGTCACCTTGCCACTCTGTGGTATCCTCCTGCTGCTACTGCTGCTGCCATATCCACATTATGTCACCTTGCCACTCTGTGGTCTCCTGATGCTGCTGCTGCCATCTCCACACTAGTCACCTTGCCACTGTGTGGTATCCTCCTGCTGCTGCCATATTCACATTATGTCACCTTGCCGCTCTGTGGTCTCCTGATGCTGCTGCCATCTCCACACTATGTCACCTTGCTACTCTGTGGTATCATGCTGTGCTGCCATCTCCACACTATGTCACCTTGCCACTCTGGTCTCCTGATGCTGCTGCTACTGCCATCTCCACACAATGTCACCTTGCCACTCTGTGGTATCCTCCTGCTGCTGCCATCTCCACATTATGTCACCTTGCCACTCTGTGGTCTCTTGATGCTGCTACTGCCATCTACACACTATGTCACCTTGCCACTCTGTGGTATTCTACTTCTGCTGCCATATCCACATTATATCACCTAGCCACTCTGTGGTATCCTCCTGCTGCTACTGATGCTACCATATCCACCTTATGTCACCTTGTCACTCTGTGGTCTCCTGATGCTGCTGCCATCTCCACACTATGTCATCTTGCCACTCTGTGATATACTGAGGCTGCTGCCATTTCCACACTATGTCACCTTGCCACTCTGTGGTATCCTCCTTCTGCATATGCAAATACATGTCACCTTGCCACTCTGTTATCTCCTGCTGCTGCTATCTCCACACTGTGTGACCTTGCCACTCTGCGGTCTCCTGATAATGCTGCTGCCATCTCCACACTATGTCACCTTGCCAGTCTGTGGTCTCCTGATGCTGCTGCTGCCATCTCCACACTATGTCACCTTGCCACTCTGTGGTGTCCTGATGCAGCTGCTGCTACTGCCATCTCCACACTATGTCACCTTGCCATTCTGTGATATCCTAATGCTGCTGATGCCATCTCCACACTATGTCACCTTGCCACTCTTTGGTATCCTCCTGCTGCTTGTCACGGATGATGTTGCAGAGAGCTGGAAGTTATGGATAAACATCGACTGGCTTGATCCCAAACGAAGGAGTATAAAGGTGACCCCTATAAAACCCTAAGAGCTCACACTGACTGCTAAGCACATACAAGGGTCTCAGAGGTAGACGATTGCATGCCCTCGTACCTAGACTGTGTGACACCTGAAAACCCTATAATAGTGAGGGGACACGACCACCGGCTTCCTGCACTTAATACAGAGGGAGTCAGGGTCACCTAGAATCAAGCCAGCAAGAAAACACAATACATGAAAGGACTTATCTGAACAAGCAGGAACAGAAGTCTCCAGCAGTTAACACTTCAATCCAGGAAGTAGAATAAACCGCAAAGTGAGGCAGTATGGGAGGGAATATAAAGGAAAGAGGATTAGTCTAAATAGGTGACAACTGGGAGAAGGAAATGAGATGACAAAGTGAAACCAAAACAAAGAACATCATGCAAGAGGTAGAAAAGGACGTCTGTCAGACCTTCTCACAGACGTGGCGGTGACAGTACCTCTCCCTCTACGGGTGGATTCCGGACACTCAGAACCCACCTTCTCAGGATGAGACCTATGGAAATCCTTGATGAGACGAGTGGCCTTAATGCTGCTGCCATTTCTACATTATGTCACCTTGCCACTCTGTGGTATCCTCCTGCTGCTACTGCTGCCATATCCACATTATGTCACCTTGCCACTCTGTGGTCTCCTGATGCTGCTGCTGCCATCTCCACACTAGTCACCTTGCCACTGTGTGGTATCCTCCTGCTGATGCTGCCATATTCACATTATGTCACCTTGCCACTCTGTGGTCTCCTGATGCTGCTGCCATCTCCACACTATGTCACTATGCCACTCTGTGGTATCCTCCTTCTGCATATCCAAATAAATGTCACCTTGCCACTCTGTTGTCTCCTGCTGCTGCTATCTCCACACTGTGTGACCTTGCCACTCTACGGTCTCCTGATAATGCTGCTGCCATCTCCACACTATGTCACCTTGCCAGTCTGTGGTCTCCTGATGCTGCTGCTGCCATCTCCACACTATGTCACCTTGCCACTCTGTGGTGTCCTGATGCAGCTGCTGCTACTGCCCTCTCCACACTATGTCACCTTGCCATTCTGTGATATCCTAATGCTGCTGCTGCCATATCCACACTATGTCACCTTGCCACTCTGTGGTATCCTCCTGCTGCTGCTGCCATCTCCACACTATGTCACCTTGCCACTCTGTGGTATCCTCCTGCTGCTTGTCACGGATGATGTTGCAGATAGCTGGAAGTTATGGATAAACATCCGACTGGCTTGATCCCAAACTAAGGAGCATAAAGGTGACCCCTATAAAACCCTAAGAGCTCACCCTGACTGCTAAGCACATACAAGGGTCTCAGAGGTAGACGATTGCATGCCCTCGTACCTAGACTGTCTGACACCTGAAAACCCTATAATAGTGAGGGGACACGACCACCGGCTCCCTGCACTTAATACGGAGGAAGTCAGGGTCACCTAGAATCAAGCCAGCAAGAAAACACAATACATGAAAGGACTTATCTGAACAAGCAGGAACAGAAGTCTCCAGCAGTGAACACTTCAATCCAGGAAGTAGTATAAACCGCAAAGTGAGGCAGTTTGGGAGAGACTATAAAGGAAAGAGGATTAGTCTAAATAGGTGACACCTGGGAGAAGGAAATGAGATGACAAAGTGAAACCAAAACAAAGAACATCATGCAAGAGGTAGAAAAGGACGTCTGTTAGACCTTCTCACAGACGTGGCGGTGACACTGCTGCCATCTCCACACTATGTCACCTTGCCACTCTGTGGTATCCTCCTGCTGCTGCTGCCAACTGCACACTATGTTACCTTGCCGCTCTGTGGTCTCCTGATGCTGCTGCCATCTCCACACTATGTCACCTTGCCACTCTGTGGTACCCCCCTGCTGCTGCTGCTGCTATCTCCACACTATGTCACCTTGCCACTCTGTGGTATCCTCCTGCTGCTGCCAACTGCACACTATGTTACCTTGCCACTCTGTGGTCTCCTGATGCTGCTGCCATCTCCACACTATGTCACCTTGCCACTCTGTGGTCTCCTGATGCTGCTTCCACCTCATCAATATGTTATAGGTCCACTCTGTGGACTTCTCATGCTGTTCCCACCCTCTCCACTACATGACTGGGCCACTATTTTGCCTTTCGGCCTGGCTGACATCATGATTTATTTGACCTTTCTTTTGATATGTTAGAAGGAAGGAAAATGAGATGCACATCGGATCCTGTCTGTGCAACAGCTATAAGGCCTGTATGGTCCCATCAGAATTGGCTTATGATTTGGTAGCCAAAAGCAGGATTGGGTGCAAAACACAGAAGACATGCAAATATTCTATTTACGTGTCATCTGTTTTAGATCCACTCCTGTTTTTTTGGCATTAGCAATTCTGATGGGTCATTGAGCAAATGCTGACCGAGTGAAGGCGTATGCTCCACAGACAGGATCCGTTTTTTGTGGGTTATTGTTCTGACGGATCAGAGGAAGGGCAAATTAATCAGTGACATCAACACAAACTTGCTGACACCCTCTCCACTCTGTCAGGGGAACTCTACTTGTATAAGTGTTTAATAATACAGGTTCTGTAGACATCTATGTGGAATCAGCTGACAAGGGTGTAAAAGGACTGCACTTTTTCTTGACGCTAACATCGACCTTTAAGGCTACGTTGATACTTCAGTTATTTGGTCAATTTTGGCCCCGTGACCAGGGTTGGTGCTATAATAAGGCAGACCAAGCGGCCGCCTTAGGGCGCTGAGAAAGGGGGGCGGAAAAATTAAACTTTTTTTTTTCATCAATCACTTGCATGCCGCCGGCCTCCTGCGGCTGTTCTCCTCTGTTTGGTGGTCCTCATGTTCTCTCTGGGCTCCCGAGTCCTGACAAGTTGTTTGAGGACCTTTCCCACTCTACCAATCAGTGGCCGCAGCTGTGTCACGTGTCAGGGCAGCGATTTCCCGCTGAGCCAATCACTGACACAGCTGCGGCCACTGATTGGCTGAGTGGGATAGGTCCTCAACAACTTGTCACGAGCACAGAGAGAAGATACCAGGACCACACAGAGGAGAATGGGAGCTGCTGCAGACGGGAACAGGCCCAGGTGAGGAGCATAATGTTTATTTTTGCACAACATTAATAGAGGGGGGAAATGTGCCATGGAGGGGGAGAAATGAGCCATAGAGGAGGTTGAAATCTGACATGGAGGGGGTTGAAATGTGACACAAAGGGGGTGATGTAAAAAGCAGGGGGTGATGTGACATGGAGGGGGAGAAATGTGTCATGGAGGGGCAGAAATGTCACATTTCTCCCCATCCATGTCACATCACCCCCTATGTCACATTTCTCCCCCTCCATGTCACATCACCCCCCTATGTCACATTTCTCCCCCCTCCATGTCACATTTCTCCCCCCTCCATGTCACATTTCTCATTCCCCCATGTCACATTTCTCCCCCCATGTCACATTTCTCCCCCTCCATGTCACATTTCTCCTCCTCCATGTCGCATTTCTCCCCCCTCCATGTCACATTTCAACCCCCTCCATGTCACATTTCTCATCCCCCTCCATGTCACATTTCAACCCCCTCCATGTCACATTTCAACCCCCTCCATGTCACATTTCTCAGCCCCCTCCATGTCACATTTCTCACCCCCCTCCCTGTCACATTTCTCCCCCCTCCATGTCACATTTCTCCCCCCTCCATGTCACTTTTTTTCATCCACCTCCATGTTACATCACCTCCACCGAGTTGTGGGGTGGGGGCGCCAAAATGTAGCTTCGCTTGTGTGTGCAAAAATCCTTGCACCGGCCCTGCCCGTGACTGCCCAAATAAGTGAAGTATGCAGTGATTCTAAGAGCGACCCCTGTCATCTGCATGTCATACTGACTCACAGTATTATTTCACTACCACAGCATACTCCCTATGCGTGTTACTGCAAGGCACAGTGTTCTACAACACTATAAAGGCTCTCTGCAGCCCGAAAACAGCTGTTTTTTAACTTAATTCACCGCAAATTCATTTGGATCGAAGCAAATTTTTCCCAAAAATTCTATGAACCAGCGAATCGAATTTTTGAAAAATTTGCTCATCTCTAGTCACAATTTTCCAGGTGTCCCCCAACCTGCACATCTGTTGTTCTGTCAGGTCTATTGGTTAATACTAAGTCAAGTGTGACCGACCCTCTAGTTGGGTCCTGAACCAGTTAGAAAAGGTAATTGTCTTTGGTTATTATTGCCAAGAACCTGTTTCTTTCAGATGTATAGGTTTCAGTTTCCCAGTCTATATCTGGGTAGTCCCCCATAATAACGACCTCATTATGATTTGCCGCCTCGTCTATTTAGTTTAGAAGTAGATTTCCTGTGGACTCTGGATATTAGGTGGCTTATAATAAACTCCTATTAGTATTTTATTATTGTTTTTTCCTCCATGTATTTCTACACACATTGACTCCACATGTTCATGTCCCTTATTTATATCTTCCCGGAGTGTGGGTTTTAGACAGGACTTTACATAAAGGCAAACCCCTTCCCCTCTCTGGTTTTGAAGATCCTTTCTAAACAGACTGTAACCCTGTACGTTAAACGCCCAGTCATAGCTATTACCCAGCCATGTCCAACCTTCTAGCCATCTTCTCCCCAAACAGCTGCCCCTTTCCGATTGAGGTGCAGCCCATCCCTACGATAGAGCCTGTAGCCGACAGAGAAGTTGGCCCAGTTCTCCAGGAACCCAAACCCCTCCTTCCTGCACCAGTTCTTAAGCCACTTGTTAACCTCCCTAATCTCCCACTGCCTTTCTTGTGTGGTTCGTGGTACAGGTAGTATTTCGGAAAACACTACCTTTGAGGTCCTTCCCTAAGCTTGTGACCTAAATCCTTAAAATCATTTTTAAGGATGCTCCACCTACCTCTAACTTTGTCCGATATGGAGCGTAACTGCTGGATCTTCTCCAGACCCTCTGTCACGGCCTTTGCTGTGTGCGTCGTGACACTTTTGCCACGCTTGCAGATGCCGCGGCAACGTATTGCTGTTATGACATGTCGTGGCAGTGTCTCGGCTTTTGCTGTGTGTGCCGTGACATGGTTGCCAAGCATGCTGTTGCCTGTGGTAACGTGCTAATTGTTGGCTGGTGTGTGCACTTCCCCTTTTAGTGGTATCCTTCCTCTGTCTGGTGCTGGAAGGGTTAACTCCCTGACTGGGTGTGGCCAATAGGGTTTTATCCCCTGTGGCTCCCTGGCTGGAGTCAGTTGTACTTCAGCTGTCGTTGGAGCTGGAGCTCTGCTCCAGTCCAGGGGGTTCTATCTGCTCAGTCCTTGAGGGCCACCTTGTATGACATTGATGTCATCTGCAATGTCATCCCTCTGTCTTTTCCTTGTCCTTTCCCTACCTTATCTGTTGTCTGTTTGGTGAGGGTTTGATTTGGGGATTTGTTATGTCTAGTTTGTTGATACATGTCTGGTGTGTTGTTTGTTGTTGTGCAGCATGCATGCTAGACATTCCCTTGTCTACCTCCGGAAGGGAGCTGGTTTCCCAGAGGGGTGAACCATAAGCCTGTATGCAGCGCTGCCTGGGGCCACTGTGCACCTTGCGGCATGGGGTCCAGGCAGTATCTGGTGTCCTGGATACCTGTGTGTGTGTGTTGTTTGTACGGTGTCCTATTTGGTGTGTGGGCTCCTGTACTTGTGCACGGGCTCCAGTCGTGGTGGCTGTGGCAGGTAAGTGTGTTTCTGTGTGCTTACCTGGCATTCTAGTTACTGTATACAGTCTCCTTCTTTTCCCTGCATCTAGGCTATTTGAGACTCCTGTCCTTCCGTGTCTTGGAAGAACAGGTCGTCTCTCCCCTGCTCCTATGAGAAGGATTATCAGGGCCAAAGGTATCCTGGTATGAGCCGTCCTACCATCCAGGTCGGCTCATACGGTGAGGAGTTAAGGTGAGGATTAGGGACGCTTTAGGAGGTGACCTGCTCTCTGATTCCGGTGTCCTGGCCTAGCTGCTTTCCACTTATTCCTGACATTGTACGGTGGGGGGTTTTCCCCACTCCCCACCGTGACAGTATTTCCTACAAAGGCATCTCTGTGTAAGCCTTCGGAAGAGGGCCCAGTATGTGTCACTTGCCATTTTCTGGCGCGCATGCTTATCCTCCGGAGGGAGGGTATATGGTGTGAGATGCTGTTAACAGTGCGGTTCTCTGTGACAGGTGTTGCAGTTGGTGTGAACCAGCACTTGTGTTTGTGTCTCCCCTTGTCCATGTCTCAGTGGTTCGTTGCTTGTGCTGTGTTGCTGGCTGCATTCCTTTGGTGTTCTGGCTGTGTGCTGTTGGGGAATGCTTGCTGGCAGCGACCTTGTGTGAACTGAGTCTGAGGTGGACGCAGCATTCAGTGTGGTCTCTCCGAGTTGTTTGTTGGCTGGCTGGCCGGTTTCTAGGTGGATCCAGCATGCTGGCGGCAGTCTTGGAGAGACCTCCTTGCACTGACGCTGATTCTGCTACTTCCCCTCCCCCTGTTGTTTATTGGGTGTTCTGTTTAGTTCCCCTTTTTCAGTTGGGGGGGGCATTGAGGGGTGGGAGTGTCACGGTCTTTGCTGTGTGCGCCGTGACACTTTTGCCATGCTTGCAGTTGCCCTGGCAACATGTTGCTTTTATGGCATGTGGTGGCAGTGTCTCGGCTTTTGCTGTGTGCCCCGTGACATTATTGCCACACATACTGTTGCCAGTAACAACGTGTTGCTGTTAAGGCATGTCGTGGCAGTGTCTTGGCTTTTGCTGTGTGCGCCGTGACATGGTTGCCACGCATGCTGTTGCCTGTGGTAACGTGTTACTTGTTGGCTGGTGTGTACACTTCCCCTTTTAGGGGTACCCTCCCTCTGTCTGGTGCTGGAAGGGTTAACTCCCTGACTGGGTGTGGCCACTACGGTTTTATCCCCTGTGGCTCCCTGGCTGGAGTCAGTTGTACTTCAGCTGTCATTGGTGCTGGAGCTCTGCTCCAGTCCAGGATGTCCTTGAGGGCCACCTTGTAGGACATCGATGTCATCCCTCTGTCTTCTCCTTGTCTTTTCCCTACCTTATCTGTTGTCTGTTTGGTGAGGGTTTGATTTGGGGATTTGCTATGTCTAGTTTGTTGATACATGTCTGGTGTGTTGTTTGTTTTGTCCAGCATGTATGCTAGACATTCCCTTGTCTACCTCCGGAAGGGGGCTAGTTTCCCGGAGGGGTGAACCATAAGCCTGTATGCAGTGCTGCCTGAGGCCGCCATGCACCTTGCGGCATGGGGTCCAGGCAGTATCTGGTGTGCTGGATACCTGTGTGTGTGTGTGTGTGTGTGTGTTATTTGTACGGTGTCTTATTTAGTGTGTGGGCTCCTGTACTTGTCCACTGGTTCCAGTTGTGGTGGCTGCGGCAGGTAAGTGTGTTTCTGTGTGCTTACCTGGCGTTCTAGTTACTGTATACAGTCTCCTTCTTTTCCCTGCATCTAGGCCATTTGAGACTCCTGTCCTTCCGTGTCTTGGAAGAACAGGTCGTCTCTCCCCTGCTCCTATGAGAGGGATTATCAGGGCGACTCAGGGCCAAAGGTATCCTGGTATGAGCCGTCTTACTATCCAGGTCCGCTCATATGGTGAGGAGTTAGGGTGAGGATTAGGGACGCTTTAGGAGGTGACCTGATTCCGGCGTCCTGGCCTAGCTGTTTTCCACTTATTCCTGACATTGTTCGGTGGGGGTTTTCCCCACTACCCACCGTGACACCCTTCCAGTTATCTGTCAACCTGATCTGCGATGTGTCAATCTCGAGCGCCAGGAAGACAACACACCATTTGACAATCCCGGTCTTTGTGACAGATCGCCCTATCTGTACCCCTAATAATTTAGTCTCCCACTACCAGCACCTGTTTGGCCTGCCATGATCTCCTCATCCCCTGCTTACTGGAGATGACATTCCCCTGACTGGCAGAGGAAGTGTCCGGCTGCAGCAGGGCTCTCCCTGAACTGACATCCCACTCATCTGCCAACCTTGCAAACCTGTTGGGGTGTGTCGGATCAGAGCTAGTCTCCCTGGCACTCTTACCTCTACCCTGCTTTCTAATGGTTATCCAGCTACCTACAGTCAGGTCCATAAATATTGGGACATCGACACAATTCTAACATTTTTGGCTCTATACACAACCACAATGGATTTGAAATGAAACAAACAAGATGTGCTTTAACTGCAGACTGTCAGCTTTAATTTGAGGGTATTTGCATCCAAATTAGGTGAACAGTGTAGGAATTACAACAGTTTGCATATGTGCCTCCCATTTGTTAAGGAACCAAAAGTAATGGGACAGAATAATAATCATAAATCAAACTTTCACTTTTTAATACTTGGTTGCAAATCCTTTGCAGTCAATTACAGTCTGAAGTCTGGAACGCATAGACATTACCAGACGCTGGGTTTCATCCCTGGTGATGCTCTGCCAGGCCTCTACTGCAACTGTCTTCAGTTCCTGCTTGTTCTTGGGGCATTTTCCCTTCAGTTTTGTCTTCAGCAAGTGAAATGCATGCTCAATCGGATTCAGGTCAGGTGATTGACTTGGCCATTGCATAACATTCCACTTCTTTCCCTTAAAAAACTCTTTGGTTGCTTTTGCAGTATGTTATGGGTCATTGTCCATCTGCACTGTGAAGCGCTGTCCAATGAGTTCTGAAGCATTTGGCTGAATATGAGCAGATAATATTGCCTGAAACACTTCAGAATTCATCCTGCTGCTTTTGTCAGCAGTCACATCATCAATAAATACAAGAGAACTAGTTCCATTGGCAGCCATACATGCCCACGCCATGACATTACCACCACCATGCTTTACTGATGAGGTGGTATGCTTAGGATCATGAGCAGTTCCTTTCCTTCTCCATACTCTTCTCTTCCCATTATTCTGGTACAAGTTGATCTTGGTCTCCTCTGTCCATAGGATTTTGTTCCAGAACTGTGAAGGCTTTTTTAGATGTCGTTTGGCAAACTCTAATCTGGCCTTCCTGTTTTTGAGGTTCACCAATGGTTTACATCTTGTGGTGAACCCTCTGTATTCACTCTGGTGAAGTCTTCTCTTGATTGTTGACTTTGACACACATACACCTACCTCCTGGTGAGTGTTCTTGATCTGGCTAACTGTTGTGAAGGGTGTTTTCTTCACCAGGGAAAGAATTCTTCGGTCATCCACCACAGTTTTTTTCCGTGGTCTTCTGGATCTTTTGGTGTTGTTGAGCTCACCTTTTTAAGAATGTTCCAAACAGTTGTTTTGGCCACGCCTAATGTTTTTGCTATCTCTCTGATGGGTTTGTTGTGTTTTTTCAGCCTAATGATGGCTTCCTTCACTGATAGTGACAGCTCTTAGGATCTCATCGTGAGAGTTGACAGCAACAGATTCCAAATGCAAATAGCACACTTGAAATAAACTCTGGACCTTTTATCTGCTCATTGTAATTGGGATAATGAGGGAATAATACAAACCTGGCCATGGAGCAGCTCAGAAACCAATTGTCCCATTACTTTTGGTTCCTTAACAAGTGGGAGGCACATATGCAAACTGTTGTAATTCCTACATCGTTCACCTGATTTGGATGTAAATATCCTCAAATTAAAGCTGACAGTCTGCAGATAAAGCACATCTTGTTCGTTTTATTTCAAATCCATTGTGGTGGTGTATAGAGCCAAAAATGTTAGAATTGTTTCAATGTCCCAATATTTATGGACCTGACTGTACCTTACTTTCCTGAGCCTCCATGCTACCACCCTCCTCCACATCTACCCCATAGAGTGCCTGCTGAGTGAGCAGCAAACTCTGTTCCAAATTGCCAACGCTTCTCAGTGTTGAAACTTGCCAGGTTAGATACCCGATGTGTGATTCCAAAAACGGGCAATTTGCTCACATTTTGAACAAAGATACGCACTCTCAAACGGCTGTTCCAGGACTGCATTCATTAGACAAGATGTGCACTGGACTTCTCTGTCAATAATGGAACACATACTAAATGGGGATTACGCAAGAAAAGAGTGTCACGGCTGTATGTGAGCAACAATAGTATACACAGTAAAAGAGCTACTGACCGGACCCAAACTAGGGAGGATAAAGGGTGACCCCTGTCCGACCCTCAAAGCTCTCCCTATGCTGCTAAAGCACATGCCCGGATCCAAATGGCGGAACGAGGCATGCCCACGTGCCTAAGACTGATGACCACTGTAACCCCTACAATAGTGGAAGGGGCACGGCCACCGGTGCCCTACTCAGTATATGGAGGGAACCGTGGCCACCTCAGATCCAGTCAGAAAATAGTCAGGTACACAACAATGTCTGTACACTTAGCTGAAGGTGTTGCAGCCGCAGAGAAGACGGATCCAAGGACAGCTGGTAATATCCGGACTGCTTGCTGCAGCAGAACACAGGTCCAGTGAACTGATAGCTACAAGTGAAGATACTAAAGCAAGAGCTACAACTGAAATGAGAACTATAATCCACACCCTACAATAGGAGGAGGGGTGATATAAAGAGAGGAAAATCAAACGCATGAGGAACAGCTGGGAGGAAGGAAACCAAAAGTAAACAGAGCAGTGAGAACTCCTCCCAGCTCTAGTAGTGACATCATCACAGGGGTGGAGAAACAGAGCTGTGAGAACGTCCCAAAGCTCTGGTAGTGACAGTACCCCCCCCTCTACGGGTGGACTCCGGACACCCAGGACCCACCTTCTCAGGATGAGCCCTATGAAATGCCCTGATGAGGCGAGTGGCTTTAATGTCTGACACCGGAACCCACATCCTCTCCTCAGGACCATAACCCTTCCAATGAACGAGGTACTGAAGAGAACCGCGGACAATGCGAGAGTCCACAATTCTGGAAACCTCAAACTCCAGATTGCCATCAACCAAAATCGGAGGAGGAGGCAAAGAGGAGGGTACCGTGGGCTGGACATGTGGTTTTAAGAGAGATCTGTGAAATACATTATGTATCTTCCAAACCCGTGGAAGATCAAGACGGAAGGCAACAGGATTGATGACTGACAAGATTTTATAAGGCCCAATAAACTTGGGACCCAATTTCCAGGAGGGAACCTTCAGTTTAATGTTTCTTGTAGACAACCACACCAGATCACCCACATTCAGGTCCGGACCAGGCACACGTCTCTTATCAGCCACACGTCTATACCTCTCACTCATCTTTTTAAGATTACTCTGAATCTTTTGCCAAATGGTAGACAAAGACGAGGAAAATCTCTCCTCCTCAGGTAAACCAGAAAGAGCTCCTCCCGAGAATGTCCCAAACTGCGGATGGAACCCATATGCACCAAAGAATGGTGACTTATCAGAAGATTCCTGACGACGGTTGTTCAGAGCAAACTCAGCAAGAGGGAGAAATGAACACCAATCCTCCTGGTTCTCTGCCACAAAACAGCGCAAATATGTCTCCAGATTCTGATTGAGGCGCTCAGTCTGAGCATTCGACTGTGGGTGAAAAGCAGAAGAGAAGGACAGCCGAACCCCCAGGCGAGAACAGAAAGCCTTCCAGAACCTGGACACAAACTGCGTGCCTCTATCGGAAACAATATCAGAGGGAATGCCGTGCAATTTAACAATATGGTCGACAAAAGCTTGCGCCAACGTTTTAGCATTGGGTAAACCAGGGAAAGGTACGAAATGAGCCATCTTGCTAAAACGGTCCACCACCACCAGGATCACCGACTTCCCCGAGGAACGAGGAAGATCCGTGATAAAGTCCATGGACAGGTGTGTCCAAGGACGGGAAGGTATGGGTAACGGGAGAAGGGAACCTGAAGGCCGTGAACGAGGGACCTTAGCGCGAGCGCACGTCTCACAAGCAGCCACAAAACCCTCCACCGACTTACAAAGAGCCGGCCACCAAAATCTCTGAGCAATGAGATCTACCGTGGCTCTACTCCCGGGGTGACCAGCAAGAACCGTATCATGATGCTCCTTAAAGAGTTTGTGACGTAGCTCAGGAGGCACGAACAACTTCCCAGAAGGACAACGGGCAGGTGCCTCAGTCTGGGCAGCCTGGACCTCGGCCTCCAAATCGGAATATAGAGCAGAAACAACTACCCCCTCCGCCAAAATGGGACCCGGGTCCTCAGAGTTTCCTCCTCCCGGAAAGCAGCGAGAGAGAGCATCAGCCTTCACATTTTTTATCCCAGGTCGGAATGTAACAACAAAATTGAATCTGGAGAAGAACAGAGACCATCTGGCCTGTCTCGGATTCATACGCCTGGCCGACTCCAAGTATGCCAGATTCTTATGGTCGGTAAAAACGGTGATAGGGTGCCTGGCCCCCTCCAACCAATGGCGCCATTCCTCGAAAGTCAACTTGATGGCCAACAACTCCCTATCTCCCACATCATAGTTTCTCTCTGCCGGGGAGAGTTTTTTAGAGAAAAAGGCACAGGGTCGCCATTTGGCAGGAGAAGGGCCCTGGGACAAAACCGCACCCGCACCCACACCCACCTCGGAAGCATCCACCTCAACAATAAAAGGTAAGGAAACATCGGGATGCACCAAGACGGGAGCAGACGCAAAACTCTCTTTAATCTTAGAAAAGGCTGCAAGCGCCTCCTCCGACCAAGAGGAAAAATCCGCCCCCTTTTTTGTCATGTCAGTGAGGGGTTTGACAACAGAGGAATAATTCAAAATGAACTTTCTGTAATAGTTCGCAAAACCCAGAAAGCGCATCAATGCCTTCTGATTCTCAGGAAGCTCCCACTCAAGTACAGCACGGACCTTCTCCGGATCCATGCGAAAACCAGAAGCAGAGAGGAGAAAACCCAGAAATTGAATCTCCGATACCATAAAAAGACATTTCTCCAGCTTGGCGTACAATTTATTTTCCCGCAGAATCTGCAGAACCTGAAAAAGATGATCCTGATGGGTCTGAACATCAGGGGAAAAAATCAAAATATCATCAAGATACACCAATACAAATTTCCCCATTAAATGGTAGAAAATACTATGCTGAAAGACGGCCGGAGCATTCATCAGGCCGAAAGGCATAACGAGATTCTCGAAATGCCCGTTAGGGGTATTAAAGGCCGTTTTCCATTCATCCCCCTCTCTGACCCTGACCAGGTTGTACGCGCCTCTCAAATCCGATTTGGAAAACACCTTGGCCCCAACAATTTGGTTGAAGAGGTCCGGGATCAGAGGAAGGGGATAGGGATCGCGAATCGTGATACGGTTCAGCTCCCTAAAATCCAGGCAAGGTCTCAGAGAGCCATCCTTTTTTTTAACAAAAAAAAACCCCGCGGCCACAGGTGACTTTGAGGGACGAATATGCCCCTTCTCGAGACTCTCGGAGATATAAGTTCGCATTGCGATTCTTTCCGGTTGTGAGAGATTGTAGAGGCGTGCTTTTGGCAGCTTGGCGCCGGGAATGAGGTTAATGTGACAGTCAAACTCCCGGTGAGGAGGTAGCTCCTGAACAGCGCTCTCGGAAAACACGTCCGAGAAATCAGAGAGAAATGATGGCACAGTTTTAGTAGACACCTCTGCAAAAGTCGCTGTGAGACAATTCTCGCTACAAAAGTCACTCCACTCATTTATTTGCCTTCCTTGCCAATCAATAGTGGGGTTATGTCTAGTGAGCCAGGGTAACCCCAAAACTAGAGGAGAAGGCAATCCGTTAAGGACAAAACAAGATATATCCTCCACATGAGTGTCACCTACAGCTAGCCGGATATTGTGAACAATGCCCTTCAGAGATCTCTGTGAGAGTGGAGCAGAGTCAATAGCAAAAACAGGTATATCCTTTTCTAATGTGCAAACCTGAAAACCATGCATGGCTACAAATTGAGTGTCAATAAGATTGACGGCCGCTCCACTATCGACAAAAATCTCACAAGAAATGACTTTGCTCTCTAGCGCCACCCTGGCAGACAGGAGAAAACGGGAACTGCAGGTCAGAGGAAAAGCATCAATTCCTACATCAACTTTGCCCAAAGTAGCAGATAAAGCAGAATTTGATGATTTACCTTTTGAGGTTTTTCTCTTATTATCGCTCTTAGTACAGTTCAAGAATCTCCTAGAAGGACAAACATTTGCCAAATGACCTATGCCCCCACAACAAAAACACACCATAATCTGAGGACTAAATCCTCTTTTATCAGGGGCAAGTCGACCTAGCTGCATGGGCTCCTCCTCAGAGGGAAGCGAGACAGGATGAGGCCCCTGCACACTGAATGAGTCCGCACCACTGCCCCTAGACTGACAATGGCTGGACAGAGAGGTCTCGTTTCTTTCTCTTAGATGCCTGTCAAGGCGTACCGCCAATGACATGGCAGACTCTAAGGACGTTGGTCTCTCATGGAAAGCAAACGCATCTTTTAATCTCTCTGAGAGACCATGACAGAACTGACTCCGGAGTGCAGCATCATTCCAACCCGAATCAGCTGCCCATCTCCGAAATTCAGAACAATAAAGCTCTGCAGACAGTTTGTTCTGGCATAAAACACGTAAGTTAGATTCGGCCAGAGCAACACGATCCGGGTCATCATAAATCTGCCCCAGGGCCACAAAAAATCTTTTCACGGATCGAAGGGAGGGATCCCCTGATGGCAGCGAAAAAGCCCAAGTCTGAGCATTACCCCTGAGCAGGGAGATGACAATCCTCACCCTCTGCTCCTGATTACCAGAGGAGTGGGGACACAAGCAAAAATGGAGTTTGCATGCCTCTCTGAAGCGAACAAAATTCTCACTGCCCCCGGAGAACGTTTCCGGAAGTGAGACCTTTGGCTCGCAACAGACTCCATGAGCCGGAGCAGAGCCCAATGCTTGAAGCTGAGTCATAGATTGACGGAGATCCGCTACTTCCAAAGAAAGACCCTGCATGCGGTCAACCAGGCCAGAAAGCGGATCCATGTCAAAAAAGGACGGTTTTGGTGGATTATAATGTCACGGCTGTATGTGAGCAACAATAGTATACACAGTAAAAGAGCTACTGACCGGACCCAAACTAGGGAGGATAAAGGGTGACCCCTGTCTGACCCACAAAGCTCTCCCTATGCTGCTAAAGCACATGCCCGGATCCAAATGGCGGAACGAGGCATGCCCACGTGCCTAAGACTGATGACCACTGTAACCCCTACAATAGTGGAAGGGGCACGGCCACCGGTGCCCTACTCAGTATATGGAGGGAACCGTGGCCACCTCAGATCCAATCAGAAAATAGTCAGGTACACAACAATGTCTGTACACTTAGCTGAAGGTGTTGCAGCCGCAGAGAAGACGGATCCAAGGACAGCTGGTAATATCCGGAGTGCTTGCTGCAGCAGAACACAGGTCCAGTGAACTGATAGCTACAAGTGAAGATACTAAAGCAAGAGCTACAACTGAAATGAGAACTATAATCCATGCCCTACAATAGGAGGAGGGGTGATATAAAAAGAGGGAAATCAAACGCATGAGGAACAGCTGGGAGGAAGGAAACCAAAAGTAAACAGAGCAGTGAGAACTCCTCCCAGCTCTAGTAGTGACATCATCACAGGGGTGGAGAAACAGAGCTGTGAGAACGTCCCAAAGCTCTGGTAGTGACAAAGAGATACAGTGCAGTGATAAGAATCTAATTTACTGTAGTCCTCTCCTAAAGTACCTGAATCTCAAATTCAAATCTGAATCGCGTAATCTAAAGTCACACACTTAATACAAACACATACTTGAAAACAAACACGCGAACGTTCACAAACTCACGTTGTTTGTCTGCTTGTATAAGTGCAGGTCCCAAACAGCTTCAAGCCAGACTGCTTTTTTTCCTCTGAATTTACTGTATATCCAGCTGTACAAGGTGTAATGTTCAAAATCTGATGCCTGGACACAGATTTCGAACTAGTATTTCACGTTATCACTCAGAGATTTCAAACGCAACCCACTGTATTATAAGAAACACTTATATTTTCCCCAAAAAATTTTATTGAACTGTCTGGAGATACCCTGACACAGATTCTGGACTAATATTTCACATTATGACTCCAAGATTTCAAACGCAACCCTCTGTATTATAAGACACAGGTTGACATTTGTATTCTGTATTGCTATATTTCGCAAGACAAAAAAAAAGTTGAACTGTCTGGACATGCCCTGACACAGATTTCAGACTAGTATTTCACATTTACACTCAAATATGTAAAATGCTACCCTCAGTATTGTAAGACACACATACAGTCAGGTCCATAAATATTGGGACATGGACACAATTCTAACACTTTTGGCTCTATACACCACCACAATGGATTTGAAATGAAACGAACAAGATGTGCTTTAACTGCAGACTGTCAGCTTTAATTTGAGGGTATTTACATCGAAATCAGGTGAACTGTGTAGGAATTACAACAGTTTGCATATGTGCCTCCCACTTGTTAAGGAACCAAAAGTAATGGGACAATTGGCTTCTCAGCTGTTCCATGGCCAGGTGTGTGTTATTCCCTCATTATCCCAATTACAATGAGCAGATAAAAGGTCCAGAGTTCATTTCAAGTCTGCTATTTGCATTTGGAATCTGTTGCTGTCAACTCTCAAGATGAGATCCAAAGAGCTGTCACTATCAGTGAAGCAAGCCATCCTTAGGCTGAAAAAAATAAAACAAACCCATCAGAGAGATAGCAAAAACATTAGGCATGGCCAAAGCAACTGTTTGGAACATTCTTAAAAAAAAGGAACGCACCGGTGAGCTCATCAACACCAAAAGACCTGGAAGACCACAGTAAACAACTATGGTGGATGACCGAAGAATTCTTTCCCTGGTGAAGAAAACACCTTTCACAACAGTTGGCCAGATCAAGAACACTCTCCAGGAGGTAGGTGTATGTGTGTCAAAGTCAACAATCAAGAGAAGACTTCACCAGAGTGAATACAGAGGGTTCACTACAAAATATAAACCATTGGTGAGCCTCAAAAACAGGAAGGCCAGATTAGAGTTTGCCAAACGACATCTAAAAAAGCCTTCACAGTTCTGGAACAACATCCTATGGACAGATGATACCAAGATCAACTTGTACCAGAGTGATGGGAAGAGAAGAGTATGGAGAAAGAAAGGAACTTCTCATGATCCTAAGCATACCACCTCATCAACAAGCATTTTGGTGGTAGTGTCATAGCGTGGGCATGTATAGCTGCCAATGTAACTGGTTCTCTTGTATTTATTGATGATGTGACTGCTGACAAAAGCAGCAGGATGAATTCTGAAGTGTTTCGGGCAATATTATTTGCTCATATTCAGCCAAATGCTTCAGAACTCATTGGACGCTCCACAGTGCAGATAGACAATGACCCAAAGCATACTGCAAAAGCAATCAAAGAGTTTTTTAAGGGAAAGAAGTGGAATGTTATGCAATGGCCAAGTCAATCACCTGACCTGAATCCGATTGAGCATGCATTTCACTTGCTGAAGACAAAACTGAAGGGAAAATGCCAGAAGAACAAGCTGGAACTGAAGACAGTTGCAGTAGAGGCCTGGCAGAGCATCACCAGGGACGAAACCCAGCGTCTGGTGATTCACTGCAAAGGATTTGCAACCAAGTATTAAAAAGTGAAAGTTTGATTTAGGATTATTATTCTGTCCCATTACTTTTTGTTCCTTAACAAGTGGGAGGCACATATGCAAACTGTTGTAATTCCTACACTGTTCACCTGATTTGGATGTAAATACCCTCAAATTAAAGCTGACAGTCTGCAGTTAAAGCACATCTTGTTTGTTTCATTTCAAATTGTGGTGGTGTATAGAGCCAAAAATGTTAGAATTGTGTCGATGTCCCAATATTTATGGACCTGACAGTATATTGCTATTCCCTCCCCCCCCCCAAAAAAAAGGTGTTTTCCAAATCCATCTATCCTCTAGATGATAAAATCCATGTTGTAGTTTTGAGATTATTCCTCCCACAAAAAAAACTGTACTTCCGTTAAAATGGAAAAAAATTAATGTTTTTGCAGGTATCTGCTTTTGAGGTTCTGTAGCAGCTACAGCTATGTTATAGGGCAATAATTGCAGCTAGAAGCCAGGCACACCCAGCCTCAGCTCCTCTCTTCTCACTCCCTGGCTGAAAGCTTCCCCTGCCTATTGTACACAATTCTTCTTTCTAGCCTTTCCCTTCACTGTCCCTGACACTAGAATAGATGCTTGATTGTGACTGTACACTGTCCCTAAGATCGTTTTCTGTCAGACACTGCTACACCCATCCACCCTCATTCACAGCCCAACACAGAATGATGTTCTGCAAGGGCACTGCCCTGCCTGCTGCAGCACTTAGTTACAAACTGATTTGCTCATCGTAAATAGGGAGCATAGGTGATGTCAGACTTTGTAACTTTCCTCCATAGCTGAAGCATGAAGTAGGGAAGTTTCACAGAGGGGTCTATGTCCCCTAAGGGCACAGCTGGAAACCAAATTAGGGCTAATGGATTCACTGGTGTTAATAAATCGGATTCTATAAGCCCATTGCAGACAATTAGGGAGTGCACGTGTATATAATAATTGGGATAAACGGGTTGCTAAGGCCAGCAACTCCAAGGCGTTAAGGGCAAGCTCAGGCCATGTGCCCAATTTGGAGACCCAGAAGTTAAATGGGGCAGACCCATCAGTCAGTACGTGCAGACATATGCACACGTAGATAATGAAAGATAGTTCCAGCACTGATGATATAGTTGTGTTGCTCTTTTCTTTATTTCGTGGTAACCAAATAACACATAGGGACAAATCCTTTCACTTCAGAACTGTTGACGTGTTTTGAACAGAAAGTTTTTAATCGTTATGATTAAGAACTTTCTGTTCAAACGTGTCAACTGTTCTGAAGTGATATGCGAGGGCATTTATATACCCAGATAAACCCAAAAGGGTTTAGGGGCAGAGCCCAAGACAGGTATGAGGAGTGATTGAAAATAATACCACATTCGGGACCTTTTTAACAGTGTGGTCTTTTCCCATACCCCCATGAGGTATGGAAATTGTAAGTGGTTAATTCATAGTATAGTTTAGGGATACTTTGTGCATAATTCCAGGTAAAAAATTAGTCAAAGAATTTGGATATATTAACCCCTAAATATGGAAGATAGTGCTCTCAAGTTATAAAGCCAAAGTTAAAGAGGACCTTTCATTACGATAAAAAATCTAAACGAAGTATGCTGACATGGAGAGCGGCGCCCAGAGATCTCCCTGCACTTACTATTATCCCTGGGCGCCGCTCCGTTCTCCCGGTATAGGCTCCGGTATCTTCAGATTTTCGGCTTAACTGGGAGGAGCCTGCTCTTGTTCTCCTGGACGTCTCCTTCTCCCAGGCTGTAGCACTGGCCAATCGCAAGCTCATAGCCTGAGAGGTTGAGAAGGAGACGCCCAGGAGAACAAGAGCAGGCTCCTCCCAGTTGAGCCAAAAATCTGAAAGATACCGGAGCCTATACCGGGAGAACGGAGTGGCGCCCAGGGATAATAGTAAGTGCAAGGAGATCCCTGGGCGCCGCTCTCCATGTCAGCATACTTAGTTTCCATTTTTTATTGTAATGAAAGGTCCTCTTTAAGCACAATTAATTCTCGCGTCGATGACAGGTTATTACAAGACCAAATTTTTTATTGAGCGGTATTAATCCAATAGCTGGAAATGCAACAAAAAATTGTCAGCCGATCCAGCAAAATCCAATGTCAGTAGGGAGAGAGGGTGAGACTTCAAATTGGTCCACTGAATATTTAATACTACATACCTTCCACGTGTTGTTAGGTGCTTGCCGGCCAGGGATAAATCCCACCTGGTCAGAATGTGCAATTTAGGCAGTTAGCCAATATGGAGGTGAAGATTTCCAGGTCGATATTAAGAAGTGAAAGAGGATGATAGTTTGTGGGATCAGAATGGTCTTTATTGTGTTTAGGTATTACTGTAATTAAAGCAGTGACCATGTCTGTAGGTAAAGGGCTGCCTTGAAGAACATAACTGCATAGCATTTTTAAGTGTGGCAGGATAATATCTTTAAACTTTTTGAAGTAAAGTGCAGAGAACGCACCTGGGCCTGGTGATTTGCCATTTTTCAATTACATTATTGCTAAGTCTATTTCTTTATCAGAAATAGGAAGATTAAAGGGGTTGTCAGAGTTATTTTTTTGTTCTTTTTATGTTTCTAACTAGGGTCACATGACCTGTTATGTCAGCTTCTCTCCCTGCTCTGATAATGTTTGCGTACAAGCCTGAAAGATCTGTACATGAGACCTCACTGTGCTGGCCACGCCCCCGGCACTGCCAGCTGCTGCTTATTTTTCTCTCCCAGGATTCTTAACCCCTTCAGTTGTACAGACTCAGGGCTGAAGTGTTTACTGCAGGCAGTGAGGAGACAAATTCTGGGCACAGGAGCTGAAAGAGAAGTTCTGCAGAGCATTGCAGGTAGGAGGAAGATCCTGTGTATCAGCAGTGTTATTGTACAGCTGGGACTTGTAGTCCTACACATACAACATGCTGCTGAGTCTCCCAGAGGCAGACATGTCACTCAGGGCAGCACTTGTATTCACTCCCTTAGCAGTGCAGGGGAAGGGGCACAGATTTTTGTTTTTGCAAGTACATAAGGGGCCAGAAGAGAACCAGGGTAATGAGGAAATAGATATTGTTTTGCCTAAAACTTGCTTAGCTTAGTTATATATCGCTGACCATCAGATTTACAGTGCTATATATTTTTTTTCCATAACTCGAACAAGAGCAGTAGCATCAGATGGTGACATTAACAGGATGGGCAAATTAGTTAGAATGGAGGTTATGTTAGAAACAGGGATGTCCACAGGGGGAGAGTATAGCTTTTGATAAAAAGCGTGAAATTATTTATATATCTTCACAGGATTAAAGATAATCTGTGCCCTCACATCCTTTATATTATAAATGGTGTTAATTCCTTGGCAAGCACGTAACCTGGCAGCAAGTATTTCATCCAGTTTGTTAGCCAACATAAAATTTTGCCTGGGTCCATCAAGTATTTTTTTAGTACGGGTAACAGTAACAGTTTTCAGTATCGATCTGAAGCTTGACATCATGAATAACTTTAATTAGATACAGTGAGGGTTGTCTCTGATTAGCTAGTTCTATACGGAACAATTTATTTTACAAGTGTGCTGCACTTTGGTACATTCCTTTTTTGGATGACTAGTGATGAATATGGTGACTGCTGTGTTCCCCCTTACAGCAGTAGCACCTTGATTGTCCAAAACAACTAAAGGATGAAAAAATGAATTAGATATCCGGGTGACTGCCGCAGCCAACAGGAATGTACAGTACGTCCACAAAGTGACAAGCTAAACCCTAAAGGAGCTATATCTTCAACTCCAAAGGGACTGTCAACAATAGAGGAAATAGGTATATAAAATGTAGCATGTCATAAAGGTAACTGTGGTTAACCCCCATACACCCACACTAAAATACTAGACTGGGCATAAAAGAAGATGCCTATTACAATCTCATGTTATTCCGCTATATAAGGGAGGTGCACCACTATAATAAGCCAATGATATAAGAAAATTCAAATAAGGAACCATTCTCGTAGGTAAGAGGCCTGATGCTACACTGAACAGTATAAATGTATGGTTTTGTAGAACTAAGTCCTCCGGGGTAGAAAGAAAGAGAGAAAGAGATGCAAATTATGAAATTGTCAGGAGTGAAGTTGGAATCAAAACATGTGGCAATTATACAAAAAGGGCTCTCTTGTACACCTCTGCCCTCCTTTGACTGTTTTACATGGGTAAAATATGTCATCCTTTTTGCCCAGAAATTGGCATTATACAGTCAGGTCCATAAATATTGGGACATCAACACAATTCTAACATTTTTGGCTCTATACACCACCACAATGGGTTTGAAATTAAATGAACAAGATGTGCTTTAACTGCAGACTGTCAGCTTAAGGCCTCATGCACACGACCGTATTTTTTCACGGTCCGCAAAACGGGGTTCCGTTGGTCCGTGATCCGTGACCGTTTTTTCGTCCGTGGGTCTTCCTTGATTTTTGGAGGATCCACGGACATGAAAAAAATTTCGTTTTGGTGTCCGCCTGGCGGTGCGGAGCCAAACGGATCCGTCCTGAATTACAATGCAAGTCAATGGGGACGGATCCGTTTGAAGTTGACACAATATGGTGCAATTTCAAACGGATCCGTCCCCCATTGACTTTCAATGTAAAGTCAGGAGTCCCTATTATACCATCGGATCGGAGTTTTCTCCAATCCGATGGTATATTTTAACTTGAAGCGTCCCCATCACCATGGGAACGCCTCTATGTTAGAATATACTGTCGGATATGAGTTAGATCGTGAAACCTCATATCCGACAGTATATTCTAACACAGAGGCGTTCCCATAGTGATGGGGACGCTTCTAGTTAGAATATACTACGAACTGTGTACATGACTGCCCCCTGCTGCCTGGCAGCACCCGATCTCTTACAGGGGGCTGTGATCCGCACAATTAACCCCTCAGGTGCTGCACCTGAGGGGTTAATTGTGCATATCATAGCCCCCTGTAAGAGATCAGGGGCTGCCACGCAGCAGGGGGCAGACCCCCCTCCCTCCCCAGTTTGAATATCATTGGTGGCCAGAGTGCGGCCCCCACCCCCGGCCCCCCCTCCCTCCCTCTATTGTAATATCATTGGTGGCCAGTGTGCGGCCTCCCCCGGCCCCCCCCTCCCTCCCTTTATTGTATTATCATTGGTGGCCAGTGTGCGGGCCCCCCTCCCTCCCTCTATTGTAATATCATTGGTGGCCAGTGTGCGGCCTCCACCGGCCCCCCTCCCTCACTTTATTGTATTATCATTGGTGGCCGGTGTGCGGCCCCCCCGGCCCCCTCTCTATTGTAATATCATTGGTGGCCAGTGTGCGGCCTCCCCAGCCCCCCCTCCCTCTATTGTAATATCATTGGTGGCCAGTGTGAGGCCTCCCCGGCCCCCCCTCCCTCCCTCTATTGTAATATCATTGGTGGCCAGTGTGCGGCCCCCCCGGCCCCCCCTCCCTCCCTCTATTGTAATATCATTGGTGGCCAGTTGCGGCCCCCCCCCCCCCCCCCCGATCATTGGTGGCAGCGGAGAGTTCCGATCGGAGTCCTAGTTTAATCGCTGGGGCTCCGATCGGTAACCATGGCTACCAGGACGCTACTGCAGGCCTGGTTGCCATGGTTACTTAGCAATATTACAATATTAGAAGCATCATACTTACCTGCTGCGCTGTCTGTGACTGGCCGGGAGCTCCTCCTACTGGTAAGTGACAGGTCTGTGCGGTGCATTGCTTAATGATCTGTCACTTACCAGTAGGAGGAGCTCCCGGCCGGTCACAGACAGCGCAGCAGGTAAGTATGATGCTTCTAATATTGTAATATTGCTAAGTAACCATGGCAACCAGGCCTGCAGTAGCGTCCTGGTTGCCATGGTTACCGATCGGAGCACCAGAGTGATTAAACTAGGACTCCGATCGGAACTCTCCGCTGCCACCAATGATCGGGGGGGGGAGAGGGGAGGACGCACACTGGCCACCAATGATATTAATACAATAGAGGGGGGGCCGGGGGGGTGGCCGCACACTGGCCACCAATGATAATACAATAGAGGGAGGGAGGGGGGCCGGGGGGGCCGCACATTGGCCACCAATGATAATACAATAAAGGGAGGGAAGGGGGGGCCGGGGGAGGCCGCACACTAGCCACCAATGATATTACAATAGAGGGAGGGGGGCCGGGGGGGGGCCGCACTGGCCACCAATGAAATTAAAACTGGTGAGGAAGGGGGGTCTGCCCCCTGCTGCCTGGCAGCCCCTGATCTCTTATAGGGGGCTATGATATGCACAATTAACCCCTCAGGTGCAGCACCTGAGGGGTTAATTGTGCGGATCACAGCCCCTGTAAGAGATCGGGTGCTGCCAGGCAGCAGGGGGCAGTCATGTACACAGTTCGTAGTATATTCTAACTAGAAGCGTCCCCATTACCATGGGAACGCCTCTGTGTTAGAATATACTGTCGGATATGAGTTTTCACGAAGTGAAAACTCATCTCTGAAAAAGCTTTTAAGCAGACGGATCTTTGGATCCGTCTGTATGAAAGTAACCTACGGCCACGGATCACGGACCCATTGACTTGAATGGGTCCGTGAACCGTTGTCCGTCAAAAAAATAGGACAGGAAATAGGACAGGAAATACGGATCATGGATGCGGCTGCAAAACTGTGCATTTTCAGATTTTTCCACGGACCCATTGAAAGTCAATGGGTCCGCGAAAAAAAAACGGAAAACGACACAACGGCCACGGATGCACACAACGGTCGTGTGCATGAGGCCTTAATTTGAGGATATTTACATCCAAATAAGGTGAGCGGTGCAGGAATTACAACAGTTTGCATATGTGCCTCCCACTTGTTAAGGAACCAAAAGTAATGGGACAACTGGCTTCTCAGCTGTTCTATGGCCAGGTGTGTGTTATTCCCTCATTATCCCAATTACAATGAGCAGATAAAAGGTCCAGAGTTCATTTCAAGTGTGCTATTTGAATTTGGAATCTGTTGCTGTCAACTCTCAAGATGAGATCCAAAGAGCTGTCACTATCAGTGAAGCAAGCCATCATTTGGCTGAAAAAACAAAACAACCCCATCAGAGAGATAACAAAAACATTAGGCGTGGCCAAAACAACTGTTTGGAACATTCTTAAAAAGAAGGAACGCACCAGTGAGCTCAGCAACACCAAAATACCTGGAAGACCACTGAAAACAACTGTGGTGGATGACTGAAGAATTCTTTCCCTGGTGAAGAAAACACCCTTCAAAACAGTTGTCCAGATCAAAAACACTCTCCAGGAGGTAGGTGTATGTGTGTCAAAGTCGACAATCAAGAGAAGACTTCACAAGAGTGAATACAGAGGGTTCACCACAAGATGTAAACCATTGGTGAGCCTCAAAAACAGGAAGGCCAGATTAGAGTTTGCCAAACGACATCTAAAAAAGCCTTCTCAGTTCTGGAACAACATCCTATGGACAGATGAGACCAAGATCAACTTCTACCAGAGTGATGGGAAGAGAAGAGTATGGAGAAGGAAAGGAACTGCTCATGATCCTAAGCATACCACCTCATCAGTGAAACATGGTGTTGGTAGTTTCATGGCGTGGGCATGTATGGCCGCCAATGGAACTGGTTCTCTTGTATTTATTGATGATGTGACTGCTGACAAAAGCAGCAGGATGAATTCTGAAGTGTTTCGGGCAATATTATCTGCTCATATTCAGCCAAATGCTTCAGAACTCATTGGACGGCGCTTCACAGTGCAGATGGACAATGACCCAAAGCATATTGCAAAAGCAACCAAATATTTTTTTAAGGGAAAGAAGTGGAATGTTATGCAATGGCCAAGTCAATCACCTGACCTGAATCCGATTGAGCATGCATTTCACTTGCTGAAGACAAAACTGAAGGGAAAATGCCCCAAGAACAAGCAGGAACTGAAGACAGTTGCAGTAGAGGCCTGGCAGAGCATCACCAGGGATTGCAACCAAGAATTTAAAAGTGAAAGTTTGATTTATGATTATTATTCTGTCCCATTACTTTTGGTCCCTTAACAAGTGGGAGGCACATATGCAAACTGTTGTAATTCCTACACCGTTCACCTGATTTGGATGTACATTACAGACCAAAAGTTTGGACACACCTTCTCATTCAAAGAGTTTTCTTTATTTTCATGACTATGAAGGCATCAAAACTATGAATTAACACACGTGGATTTATATACATAACAAACAAGTGTGAAACAACTGAAAAAATTTCATATTCTAGGTTCTTCAAAGTAGCCACCTTTTGCTTTGATTACTGCTTTGCACACTCTTGGCATTCTCTTGATGAGCTTCAAGAGGTAGTCCCCTGAAATGGTTTTCACTTCACAGGTGTGCCCTGTCAGGTTTAATAAGTGGGATTTCTTGCCTTATAAATGGGGTTGGGACCATCAGTTGCGTTGAGGAGAAGTCAGGTGGATACACAGCTGATAGTCCTACTAAATAGACTGTTAGAATTTGTATTATGGCAAGAAAAAAGCAGCTAAGTAAAGAAAAACGAGTGCCCATCATTACTTTAAGAAATGAAGGTCAGTCAGTCAGCCGAAAAATTGGGAAAACTTTGAAAGTAAGGGCTATTTGACCATGAAGGAGAGTGATGGGGTGCTGCGCCAGATGACCTGGCCTCCACAGTCACCGCACCTGAACCCAATCGAGATGGTTTGGGGTGAGCTGGACCGCAGAGTGAAGGCAAAAAGGCCAAAAAGTGCTAAGCATCTCTGGGAACTCCTTCAAGACTGTTGGAAGACCATTTCAGGGGACTACCTCTTGAAGCTCATCAAGAGAATGCCAAGAGTGTGCAAAGCAGTAATCAAAGCAAAAAGGTGGCTACTTTGAAGAACCTAGAATATGACACATTTTCAGTTGTTTCACACTTGTTTGTTATGTATATAATTCCACATGTGTTAATTCATAGTTTTGATGCCTTCATAGTCATGAAAATAAAGAAAACTCTTTGAATGAGAAGGTGTGTCCAAACTTTTGGTCTGTACTGTAAATACTCTCAAATTAAAGCTGACAGTCTGCAGTTAAAGCACATCTTGTTAGTTTAATTTCAAATCCATTGTGGTGGTGTATAGAGCCAAAAATTTTAGAATTGTGTCGCTGTCCCAATATATATGAACCTAACTGTATAAAGAATTGAAATTGAAAGAAAGGAATACAAAAGAAAGTCGGGAAAAAGAGGAGATAGCCCTACAGATACTGGAAGAACTGGCCATTGAGAGAGAAGGTTATCCATCTGAATTAGTAGCCACCTTCACTATGTTGGCCCCAAAGTCTAAATTTACCCCTCCATTTGCACAGTATGCCAATATTCCGTCATTTTTGGTCTAGTCAAAGTGTAGCTACAAAAATTTGCTGTAATTTAACATAGGATAAGAAGGCCAAGAAAGAACTAACAAATAATGATGATTTGATAATTAAACCCTCAGACAAAGGCCTTTTATACCAGTATTCAACACAACTTGGGTATTAAAGCAGGAGATATTAGCAGTAGAGTTTTGACACCATTACAGTTCCTTTTGACACATATTTATATTCAATATATTTATATATTCAATCAGGGCTGGCGTCATAACCCGGCAATCCCGGGCAAGCGCCGGCCCCAAAGCTCATGGGGGGGCCAACTGAGCTGCTATGAGCACTTCCATCAATACAGAGGGAAGCTCTCCTTGCTGTCATTTCACTTACGCAGTACCCCTTTGGTGGGCCCTCTGAGTCACATGAGGTCAGCTGCTGCAGAGAGACTCAGACACACCCCTTCTACACAGGACACCGGCAGGGCTGGAGCAGAAGTGTGAACACAGGTTGTCAGTGAGTCTGCACTGTGACTGTCTCTTCTCTGTGGGACAGGAGGGGGGGGGGGGGACTCTTCGATCTGCTGCTGGATGCTGCTTCATTCTATTTAGTTGTTTTACTGTTTCATTAAGCAGTTTGCCTCCATGACACCTGCCCCCCATATCCTGTTCTATCTCATCCTCATGGAGCCCCTGCTGTCTCCTTTCCTCCCTCATGTATCCAGGGCTCCTGTTCCACCCTCCTATCTCCTATTGCTGTCCTGCACAGACCTCCTGCCACTACTTGTTGTATGAATCCCCCTCAGAGCCCCTTCCACCTACTTGCTGTGTCCACCCCTCCTGTCCATCCAGGGACCCTGTCTCACTCCTCTGCCTCTCATTATGGTGGCATCTGAACCACATTCACCATAAGGACCGTCTAACGTCACAGGGTCATGTGACTGTGCCCCCCACCCAGTACTGTGCCCCTCACCCTGTACTGTGCCCCTTTATACCCTGCATTGTGCCCTCTTACCACACCCTGTACAGTGCCCCTAGTCATTCCCTGTACTGTGCCCTCTTATACCCTTTTATCCGGTCACTGTATGGTGGTTTTATCATTGTATGGCGGTGTTATCACTGTATGGTAATAGTATCCAATAACTGTATAGCCATAACTGTATCCCCTTCCCTGCCCACTCCACTTTTTTTAGACCTGGAATGAGCGGGAAAAGATAAAGATTGCGGTGCTAAGGACCTTTGCTCCACATCTGTGTCAGAAATACGCCTAATATAGACGTATTTCTACACTGCGTGCAGAATTATTAGGCAAATTAGTATTTTGACCACATCATCCTCTTTATGCATGTTGTCTTACTCCAAGCTGTATAGGCTCGAAAGCCTACTACCAATTAAGCATATTAGGTGATGTGCATCTCTGTAATGAGAAGGGGTGTGGTCTAATTACATCAACACCCTATATTAGGTGTGCATAATTATTAGGCAACTTCCTTTCCTTTGGCAAAATGGGTCAAAAGAAGGACTTGACAGGCTCAGAAAAGTCAAAAATAGTGAGATATCTTGCAGAGGGATGCAGCACTCTTAAAATTGCAAAGCTTCTGAAGCGTGATCATCGAACAATCAAGCGTTTCATTCAAAATAGTCAACAGGGTCGCAAGAAGCGTGTGGAAAAACCAAGGCGCAAAATAACTGCCCATGAACTGAGAAAAGTCAAGCGTGCAGCTGCCAAGATGCCACTTGCCACCAGTTTGCCCATATTTCAGAGCTGCAACATCACTGGAGTGCCCAAAAGCACAAGGTGTGCAATACTCAGAGACATGGCCAAGGTAAGAAAGGCTGAAAGACGACCACCACTGAACAAGACACACAAGCTGAAACGTCAAGACTGGGACAAGAAATATCTCAAGACTGATTTTTCTAAGGTTTTATGGACTGATGAAATGAGAGTGAGAGTCTTGATGGGCCAGATGGATGGGCCCGTGGCTGGATTGGTAAAGGGCAGAGAGCTCCAGTCCGACTCAGACGCCAGCAAGGTGGAGGTGGAGTACTGGTTTGGGCTGGTATCATCAAAGATGAGCTTGTGGGGCCTTTTCGGGTTGAGGATGGAGTCAAGCTCAACTCCCAGTCCTACTGCCAGTTTCTGGAAGACACCTTCTTCAAGCAGTGGTACAGGAAGAAGTCTGCATCCTTCAAGAAAAACATGATTTTCATGCAGGACAATGCTCCATCACACGCGTCCAAGTACTCCACAGCGTGGCTGGCAATAAAGGGTATAAAAGAAGAAAATCTAATGACATGGCCTCCTTGTTCACCTGATCTGAACCCCATTGAGAACCTGTGGTCCATCATCAAATGTGAGATTTACAAGGAGGGAAAACAGTACACCTCTCTGAACAGTGTCTGGGAGGCTGTGATTGCTGCTGCACGCAATGTTGATGGTGAACAGATCAAAACACTGACAGAATCCATGGATGGCAGGCTTTTGAGTGTCCTTGCAAAGAAAGGTGGCTATATTGGTCACTGATTTGTTTTTGTTTTGTTTTTGAATGTCAGAAATGTATATTTGTGAATGTTGAGATGTTATATTGGTTTCACTGGTAAAAATAAATAATTGAAATGGGTATATATTTGTTTTTTGATAAGTTGCCTAATAATTATGCACAGTAATAGTCACCTGCACACACAGATATCCCCCTAAAATAGCTAAAACTAAAAACAAACTAAAAACTACTTCCAAAAATATTCAGCTTTGATATTAATGAGTTTTTTGGGTTCATTGAGAACATGGTTGTTGTTCAATAATAAAATTAATCCTCAAAAATACAACTTGCCTAATAATTCTGCACTCCCTGTATATAATAAATGACCACCTAATTGTATTATTATTCGGGGGTAGGGCTAATATCTTTATATTATATAGATTCTAGTGTATTATACTGTGCCCTGTACAGGGAGTGCAGAATTATTAGGCAAGTTGTATTTTTGAGGATTAATTTTATTATTGAACAACAACCATGTTCTCAATGAACCCAAAAAACTCATTAATATCAAAGCTGAATATTTTTGGAAGTAGTTTTTAGTTTGTTTTTAGTTTTAGCTATTTTAAGGGGATATCTGTGTGTGCAGGTGACTATTACTGTGCATAATTATTAGGCAACTTAGCAAAAAACAAATATATACCCATTTCAATTATTTATTTTTACCAGTGAAACCAATATAACATCTCAACATTCACAAATATACATTTCTGACATTCAAAAACAAAACAAAAACAAATCAGTGACCAATATAGCCACCTTTCTTTGCAAGGACACTCAAAAGCCTGCCATCCATGGATTCTGTCAGTGTTTTGATCTGTTCACCATCAACATTGCGTGCAGCAGCAACCACAGCCTCCCAGACACTGTTCAGAGAGGTGTACTGTTTTCCCTCCTTGTAAATCTCACATTTGATGATGAACCACAGGTTCTCAATAAGGTTCAGATCAGGTGAACAAGGAGGCCATGTCATTAGATTTTCCTTTTTTATACCCTTTCTTGCCAGCCACGCTGTGGAGTACTTGGACGCGTGTGATGGAGCATTGTCCTGCATGAAAATCATGTTTTTCTTGAAGGATGCAGACTTCTTCCTGTACCACTGCTTGAAGAAGGTGTCTTCCAGAAACTGGCAGTAGGACTGGGAGTTGAGCTTGACTCCATCCTCAACCCGAAAAGGCCCCACAAGCTCATCTTTGATGATACCAGCCCAAACCAGTACTCCACCTCCACCTTGCTGGCGTCTGAGTCGGACTGGAGCTCTCTGCCCTTTACCAATCCAGCCACGGGTCCATCCATCTGGCCCATCAAGACTCACTCTCATTTCATCAGTCCATAAAACCTTAGAAAAATCAGTCTTGAGATATTTCTTGGCCCAGTCTTGACGTTTCAGCTTGTGTGTCTTGTTCAGTGGTGGTCGTCTTTCAGCCTTTCTTACCTTGGCCATGTCTCTGAGTATTGCACACCTTGTGCTTTTGGGCACTCCAGTGATGTTGCAGCTCTGAAATATGGCCAAACTGGTGGCAAGTGGCATCTTGGCAGCTGCACGCTTGACTTTTCTCAGTTCATGGGCAGTTATTTTGCGCCTAGGTTTTTCCACACGCTTCTTGCGACCCTGTTGACTATTTTGAATGAAACGCTTGATTGTTTGATGATCACGCTTCAGAAGCTTTGCAATTTTAAGAGTGCTGCATCCCTCTGCAAGATATCTCACTATTTTTGACTTTTCTGAGCCTGTCAAGTCCTTCTTTTGACACATTTTGCCAAAGGAAAGGAAGTTGCCTAATAATTATGCACACCTAATATAGGGTGTTGATGTCATTAGACCACACCCCTTCTCATTACAGAGATGCACATCACCTAATATGCTTAATTGGTAGTAGGCTTTCGAGCCTATACAGCTTGGAGTAAGACAACATGCATAAAGAGGATGATGTGGTCAAAATACTCATTTGCCTAATAATTCTGCACTCCCTGTATTTCCGAATAGATAAATGATCCTTGGGAAACACAGTCCTCATCCCTGACCACCAGGACCAGGTAGTTCAGTAGAGAATAGGAATGTCCCACGGCACAAAGACCACCCAGTGGTTGGATTAGATTAAGGGTTCTTTTTATTGAGCAAGCAGTACAACGCGTTTCAGGGATATACCCCTTCTTCAGGTACAAATGACTTGCATACATAAAAGAAAATTGCATATATTTAAAAACATTGTAAAAAACCACCAAAGACAGAGGGGGCGGGAAGTGGGTGGGTCAGTGGGCAGTACTGGGAGAGCTCTCAGAGCTTGCAAAGGAAAAATATACAGGAAACAGAAAGTTTCTTTTTCTAGGTTCCCTTTAAGTCTACAGTAGTAAAATCGACCCTCAGAGTGGTGCGATCTCTAATTCTTAATTTATTCATGAAAGTACTAGCTCCGAGAAGCCTGTGTGGGCGCAAGACCTGGGAGAGTCATGTGAGCCGATCACATGACCTATTGTGCAGCACGTGACCTCCGTCATCTAGAAACAGCAGGGAGAGTGTGGCCGCATCAGGAGACGGCCGGCCACGTGATCTAGCGGCTGGACACGTCACCCCCGTCTCCTATCAACCAGATGCTATGGCTACGTCAGAAATGAGGAGTGTGAAGTTTGCTGGGAGGAGGGAGGTTTGTCCGTTCGCATCGCACTGTAGGAATTTTCTCAGAAGAGCTGATTACAAAGATTTCATTGTACAATTCTATGACTGTAATGGTGCTGTAGAATATAGTACAATCAATATAACATGATGCTAGTGCTAGCTGTTTTAAGGAATACAGTAATCATCATATACAGTAAAGGATATTTTGGGTACAGAAAAGATAAATGTAGTACATTAATGCAATAAAAAATGGGTGAAGTGTAATATAATACAATAATTTATGTGGTATAAAATGGGTAAATATCAAAAAGAGACTTTAAAAAGATAAATTGAAATTGATTGGAAGATATATGGAATACGGTATAAAATGTTGGTAAAATTCAGTGAACCAATTGGTACTGGATAAATAAATACTATGTGTGAAATTTCTTACTGTTGTGACGGTAACGTACACTACACACAGGGGGGAGGATAGTGACCACTGCGCTCCACCCTCATCCCTGGCCCTGTCTACTTGCCTCGCAAGTCCTAATGACAGGGGACAACTAGATAGCAGTCCCTAACTTAGGATATGTGCTGGGAAGACAGACAAGACAAATAACGGAACGTGAACGGACCGGGTCAATACCTAGAGAGCTACGCAGTACTAAGGAATGAGCAGAGAATAGTCAGGAAAAGCCGAGGTCAAATACCAGGAGAGAAACGAAGTACAACAGGAGTCTGCAAAGAATCGTCAGGTGGAAGCCGGGGTCAGAATACCAGGAGAGATGCGCAGTACAGGAGGAGCAGGCAGAGAATCGTCAGGGAACACAGGATCAGGTAAGTATGCAGGAACAAAACAATCACCAGATACCTAAAATTAACAGGCAACCTGTGGCCAGCAGGCTGCCTGTATTTATAGTGGGGAGTGAGGGTCATGTGACGTGGCAAGCATCACATGACTGACAGACCGACCAGTCGAGCACCGAGTGATCAGCTCGGCGCTCAAGGCAGACCTAGGAGCAGGGAGCCTCCCAGCTAGCAAAGCTTCCCTGGGAACAAGGTCAAACACAGATCCTCGCTCCCGAAGCTAAGCGGCAGGTCTGCGGCTGATGGGAGACCGAGTGCGCCTTCGGCACCCCGTTACAACTGTATCAACGATAAAATCTATGTGAGTGTCTTGAGATGGGCATATTAGGGGGAAGGTATAAGGGACATCATATGCACTGGACGGTAGTATTGGATGGTGGCATTATAAAAGGGGGGGCATTCAAAAGGGGTAGAGATAAATATTGAATTGGGAGTAAAATGGGAAAAAGGGATTTCATAAGTTAATTTCAAAGGCTTCATTGAGGCCATATGGATTAAGGCAGTTCAGTTTGTATATCCAGAACATATCACGTTTTCTCAGAGTCTGGATAACGTTATATCCGTTTGATCGAACTTGTTCAATCGGAGTGATCGTGAACCCGAAAAAAGAGCCTTGGTGGTGGATAGTAGCATGTCTAGAGACGCTGTGTTGAAGGAACTTTTTCTTAACATTGGATCTATGCTTGTTGAGTCAATTACGCAAGGTTTGTATGGTGCGCCCCACATAGCAAAGGTTACATGGGCATGTGATGAGGTAAATAATGTTCGATGATCCGCAGTTCAATTCATCCTTAATTACAAAAGATTCGTCGTTTGGGCCCATGAAAGATGTGGTGATATTTAGGGATTTGCAGCACAAGCATCTCGATTGATTACACCTATAGCTCCCCGGTATCCTGGAGCTGACTGGTCTGGCTACTTGTTCCGGTCTGCTCTTCAATTTACTTGGGGCTAACATATTTTTCAATGTTCTCGCTCTTCTAAAAATTAAAGAAGGTTCTTTAGTTAGTTCTGTATTCAGAAAAGGGTCCTTTTTCAGAATATACCAGTGTCTGGACAGGACTCTCCGGATATCCGCATGGTTACTATTATAAGTAGTTAGAAAATTGGTGTTGCTACGTTTCTTGTAATTTTGTCTTTTAGTTCCTAACAAACATTCTGACTGTGTGAATGATTTGGCTTTATTGAAGGCTGCATCTACAATATCTGTTGGATAGCCTTTTTGTAGGAACCTAGATCGAATTACCCCGCTTTGTGTGATGAAGTCATCATCTCTGGAACAATTGCGCCTAATTCGCTTGAATTGGCTAAATGGAATGTTTTTCTTCCATTTTTTAAAATGTTCGCTTGAATATTCCAAGTAACTATTGCAGTCAACTTTTTTGAAAATTTTTCGTGTGTTGACTGTTCTATTGTTTGTACTTCTAAATCGAGATATTCTGCTGTAGACTTATCGCTTGTGCCTGAAAAAGTTAGGCCCCAGTTGGTGGAGTTAACCACCTCAGCCCCCAGTGCTTAAACACCCTGAAAGACCAGGCCACTTTTTACACTTCTGACCTACACTACTTTCACCGTTTATTGCTCGGTCATGCAACTTACCACCCAAATGAATTTTACCTCCTTTTCTTCTCACTAATAGAGCTTTCATTTGGTGGTATTTCATTGCTGCTGACATTTTTACTTTTTTTGTTATTAATCGAAATTTAACGATTTTTTTGCAAAAAAATGACATTTTTCACTTTCAGTTGTAAAATTTTGCAAAAAAAACGAGATCCATATAGAAATTTTGCTCTAAATTTATTGTTCTACATGTCTTTGATAAAAAAAAAATGTTTGGGTAAAAAAAAAATGGTTTGGGTAAAAGTTATAGTGTTTACAAACTATGGTACAAAAATGTGAATTTCTGCTTTTTGAAGCAGCTCTGACTTTCTGAGCACCTGTCATGTTTCCTGAGGTTCTACAATGCCCAGACAGTACTAATACCCTACAAATGACCCCATTTCGGAAAGTACACACCCTAAGGTATTCGCTGATGGGCATAGTGAGTTCATAGAACTTTTTATTTTTTGTCACAAGTTAGCGGAAAATGATGATTTTTTTATTTATTTTTTCTTACAAAGTCTCATATTCCACTAACTTGTGACAAAAAATAAAAAGTTCTATGAACTCACTATGCCCATCAGCGAATACCTTGGGGTCTCTTCTTTCCAAAATGGGGTCACTTGTGGGGTAGTTATACTGACCTGGCATTCTAGGGGCCCAAATGTGTGGTAAGGAGTTTGAAATCAAATTCTGTAAAAAATGACGAGTGAAATCCGAAAGGTGCTCTTTGGAATATGGGCCCCTTTGCCCACCTAGGCTGCAAAAAAGTGTCACACATCTGGTATCTCTGTATTCAGGAGAAGTTGAGGAATGTGTTTTGGGGTGTCTTTTTACATATACCCATGCTGGGTGAGATAAATATCTTGGTCAAATGCCAACTTTGTATAAAAAAATGGGAAAAGTTGTCTTTTGCCAAGATATTTCTCTCACCCAGCATGGGTATATGTAAAATGACACCCCAAAACACATTCCCCAACTTCTCCTGAGTACGGAGATACCAGATGTGTGACACTTTTTTGCAGCCTAGGTGGGCAAAGGGGCCCATATTCCAAAGAGCACCTTTCGGATTTCACAGGTCATTTTTTACAGAATTTGATTTCAAACTCCTTACCACACATTTGGGCCCCTAGAATGCCAGGGCAGTATAACTACCCCACAAGTGACCCCATTTTGGAAAGAAGAGACCCCAAGGTATTCGCTGATGGGCATAGTGAGTTCATGGAAGTTTTTATTTTTTGTCACAAGTTAGTGGAATATGAGACTTTGTATGAAAAAAAAAAAATCTGCATTTTCCACTAACTTGTGACAAAAAATAAAAAATTCTAGGAACTCGCCATGCCCCTCACGGAATACCTTGGGGTGTCTTATTTCCAAAATGGGGTCACTTGTGGGGTAGTTATACTGCCCTGGCATTTTCCAGGGGCCCTAATGTGTGGTAAGTAGGTAAATGACCTGTGAAATCCTAAAGGGGCTCTTTGGAATATGGGCCCCTTTGCCCACCTAGGCTGCAAAAAAGTGTCACACATGTGGTATCGCCGTATTCAGGAGAAGTTGGGGAATGTGTTTTGGGGTGTCATTTTACATATACCCTTGCTGGGTGAGAGAAATATCTTGGCAAAAGACAACTTTTCCCATTTTTTTATACAAAGTTGGCATTTGACCAAGATATTTATCTCACCCAGCATGGGTATATGTAAAATGACACCCCAAAACACATTCCCAAACTTCTCCTGAGTACGGCGATACCAGATGTGTGACACTTTTTTGCAGCCTAGATGCGCAAAGGTGCCCAAATTCCTTTTAGGAGGGCATTTTTAGACATTTGGATACCAGACTTCTTCTCACGCTTTGGGGCCCCTAGAATGCCAGGGCAGTATAAATACCCCACATGTGACCCCATTTTGGAAAGAAGACACCCCAAGGTATTCAATGAGGGGCATGGCGAGTTCATAGAAATTTTTTTTTTTTGGCACAAGTTAGCGGAAATTGATATTTTTAATTTTTTTCTCACAAAGTCTCCCGTTCCGCTAACTTGGGACAAAAATTTCAATCTTTCATGGACTCAATATGCCCCTCACGGAATACCTGGGGGTGTCTTCTTTCCGAAATGGGGTCACATGTGGGGTATTTATACTGCCCTGGCATTCTAGGGGCCCTAAAGCGTGAGAAGAAGTCTGGAATATAAATGTCAAAAAAACTTTACGCATTTGGATTCCGTGAGGGGTATGGTGAGTTCATGTGAGATTTTATTTTTTGACACAAGTTAGTGGAATATGAGACTTTGTAAGAAAAAATAAATAAATAATTCCGCTAACTTGGGCCAAAAAAATATCTGAATGGAGCCTTACAGAGGGTGATCAATGACAGGGGGGGTGATCAATGACAGGGGGGTGATCAATGACAGGGGGGGTGATCAATGACAGGGGTGTGATCAATGACAGGGGGGTGATCAGGGAGTCTATATGGGGTGATAACCACAGTCATTGATCACGCCCGTGTAAGGCTTCATTCAGACGTCCGTATGCGTTTTGCGGATCCGATCCATCTATCAGTGCATCCGTAAAAATCATGCGGACATCTGAATGGAGCTTTACAGGGGGGTAATCAATGACAGGGGGGGTGATCAGGGAGTCTATATGGGGTGATAACCACAGTCATTGATCATGCCCCTGTAAGGCTTCATTCAGACGTCCGTATGCGTTTTGCGGATCCGATCCATCTATCAGTGCATCCGTAAAAATCATGCGGACATCTGAATGGAGCTTTACAGGGGGGTAATCAATGACAGGGGGGGTGATCAATGACAGGGGGGTGATCAGGGAGTCTATATGGGGTGATAACCACAGTCATTGATCATGCCCCTGTAAGGCTTTATTCAGACGTCCGGATGCGTTTTGCAGATCCGATCCATCTATCAGTGGATCCGTAAAAATCATGCGGACATCTGAATAGAGCTTTACAGGGGGGTAATCAATGACAGGGGGGTGATCAGGGAGTCTATATGGGGTGATAACCACAGTCATTGATCATGCCCCTGTAAGGCTTCATTCAGACGTCCGGATGCGTTTTGCGGATCCGATCCATCTATCAGTGCATCCGTAAAAATCATGCGGACATCTGAATGGAGCTTTACAGGGGGGTAATCAATGACAGGGGGGTGATCAGGGAGTCTATATGGGGTGATCACCACAGTCATTGATCACGCCCGTGTAAGGCTTCATTCAGACGTCCGGATGCGTTTTGCGGATCCGATCCATCTATCAGTGGATCCGTAAAAATCATGCGGACATCTGAATGGAGCTTTACAGGGGGTTGATCAATGACAGGGGGGTAATCAATGACAGGGGGGTAATCAATGACAGGGGGGTGATCAGGGAGTCTATATGGGGTGATCAGGGGTGATCAGGGGCTAATAAGGGGTTAATAAGTGACGGGGGGGGGTGTAGTGTAGTGAAGTGGTGCTTGGTGCTACTTTCCTGAGCTACCTGTGTCCTCTGGTGGTCGATCCAAACAAAGGGGACCACCAGAGGACCAGGTAGCAGGTATATTAGACGCTGTTATCAAAACAGCTTCTAATATACCTGTTAGGGGTTAAAAAAAACACATCTCCAGCCTGCCAGCGAACGATCGCCGCTGGCAGGCTGGAGATCAACTCTCTTACCTTCCGTTCCTGTGAGCGCGCGCGCCTGTGTGCGCGTGTTCACAGGAAATCTCGCGTCTCGCGAGAGGACGCTCCGGCGCGTCCACCCAGAAGAGCAGGGCCGCCGCAAAGACGCAATCCTGCGTACGGCGGTCCTGAGGAGGTTAAAGAGGACCTTTCCCTAGAATAAAACATCTAAACTAACTATACAGACTTGTAGAGCGGCGCCCAGGGATCTCCCTGCAACAACTGGTTGACCTTGGATGTTACATTGCTCTACTCAAATATTCAGCACGATTTGGGCATCAACTGTGTAAAGGGATTTTTAGATATTGATGATCAATTACCATCAGAACAAAATGATTTTATTCTAAGGAGCATTCATTTTATTCTTACTCACAATAATTTTAAGTTTGAATATACCTTGTATTTACAGACAAAAGGGACCGCGATTTGCACCCCAGTTTTGCTAATCTTTTTATGGGGGCTTTGAGGAGGCTTTTATTTACAAATCGAAGTATTGGGCACAAAACATAATATTTTACCGTCGTTATATTGACGACCTGATCCTGATTTGGGAAGGGGATCTTTTAGCAATAAATAGTTTTATCGAACATCTTAAAGAGGACCTTTCACTAGAATAAAACATCTAAACTAACTATACAGACATGTAGAGCGGCGCCCAGGGATCTCCCTGCACTTACTATTATCCCTGGGCGCCGCTCCGTTCTCCCGTTATAGCCTCCGGTATCTTCATAGTTAGGCTCCACCCAGGGGAACCTGCCGACGTCTCATTCTCCCATGCTGTAGCTCTGGCCAATCGCAGTGCTCAGCTCATAGCCTGAGAGGCTTTTTTTTCTCTCAGGCTATGAGCTGAGCGCTGCAATTGGCCAGCGCTACAGCATGGGAGAAGGAGACCTCGGCAGGTTCCCCTGGGTGGAGCCTAACTATGAAGATACTGGAGGCTATAACGGGAGAACGGAGCGGCGCCCAGGCATAATAGTAAGTGCAGGGAGATCCCTGGGCGTCGCTCTACATGTCTGTATAGTTTGTTTAGATGTTTTATTCTAGTGAAAGGTCCTCTTTAAGATGTTCGATAAAACTATTTATTGTTAAAAGATCCCCTTCCCAAATCAGGATCAGGTCGTCAATATAACGACGGTAAAATATTATGTTTTGTGCCCAATACTTCGATTTGCTGAATGTTCCTGTCTGTGTGAGCCATCCTTATTTGTTATATTGTTTCCCTTGCTCTGTCTGTGTGTCCCCTCTGGTGTGTTTCTGTCATCCCCCCTTCACCTGGTGTATGTTGTTTTGGTCTGGTCCTTGTTTGTGGTTTGTGTTGTGGTGTGCTGGCTCCGAAAGGGGCTTGCTTTCCCGGAGGGGTTTAAGCAAAAGCAAGACGGTGGGCTTCCCAGCCTGGAGCCGTCCTTCCATCTCGGTTGCGGCAGGTAAGTGTGGATAGCATTTTTTATGTTGCTGTGTTACTTACCTGCCGTACTGTTTCACCCATAGTCTTGCACCCTGTCAGCTACTGGGCCTCTGGAGACGCCTGTCATCCGTGTCGTGGATGTACAGGTATTCTCTGCCCTGTCACCATCTGTAGGGCAATGCAGGGATTCCTAGACCTCTAGGCACGTGGGTATGAGTCCTTTTACCTTTGAAGGGGGCTCATACAGCTAGGAGACTAGGGCCTGTTGAGGGAAGCTTTAGGAGGTGACCAGCTCCCTTTTCCCTGCATTGTGGCCCGTTAGCTTAAGGCATTGCACGATGGGGGGGTTCCCCCACTCCCCGTCGTGACATTATAATAAATAAAGGCTCCGCAGTCGGGAGCCTTCGAAAGAGGGTGCAGCATGTATTGCCTGCCGTTTTCAGCATACATGCACGTTCTCCGGAGGGAGAGCGTCATGGGGTTCACCGTTAACGGCGCGGTTGGTGGCTCATTCCCCGCCACCTTGCTAACCGTGTCCGCGTTGGTGACCCCTCGTCCCTCTCAGGGTTCCTTGCTCTGGTCGGCTGCTGGCAGCATTCCTTCGTATACCTGCTCGGTGCCGGTTTGGGAATGTCTGCTGGCAGCGACCTGGAGTAGGAACGTTTTCCTGAGTTGGACGCGGTGTCTAGTGTTCCTTCTCCAGACTGCTTTGGTGGCTGGCTGCCTCGGACCTAGGTGTCGGTCCAGGTAGGTTGGCGGCAGTTCTGGAGGGATATATACGGGCACCTTTCTGGCAGTGCCTCCAGTTGTTCTTTCCTCCAGTCTGCTTTGGTGGCTGGCGACCTGGGACCTTTGTTCGGTCCAGGTTTGTTGGCGGCAGTTCTGGAGGGAGACACTGGCGGTTATCAGGCATTTCCCCTCCCGCCTCCCTGTTGTTGGGCCCCACCAGCTTTCCCTTTTCGGTTGGGGGGGCTTTGAGGGGTGGGAGTGTCACGACCCTTGGCAGGGATTCCTAGACCTCTAGGCACGTGGGTATGAGTCCTTCCACCTTTGAAGGGGGCTCATACAGCTAGGAGACTAGGGCCTGTTGAGGGAAGCTTTAGGAGGTGACCAGCTCCCTTTTCCCTGCATTGTGGCCAATTAACTTAGGGCATTGCGCGATGGGGGGGTTCCCCCACTGTGTACTGGTGCTTATTCTGACACTAGGGCTGGGTTCACATCCCATTTTTGCCATCCATTTGATGTATACCAAAAATGTATGCGTTAGCAAATGCCTCAGACTGATGCTGTACAGTGGTGTCCGTTCACCATAGAGTTCCATTGTAAAAAAACATATACATTAACGTACGCATTTTTTATTGGACTCTGCAGGATACAAAAACGTGGAGTGCTGCACATTTGCATACATCAAAATGATAGGAAAAATGTGATGTGAACCCACTGGGGGGGCGTACTAACATTGGCCATGTGGCACAGTCAGTTCTAGCTACATCACTGCACATCTCCTTCTCTCCTCCAGGCCCGGCCCAGGGGTGACGTCATGACGTGTGTCTCACTGCTGCAGCGGGCCTGAGGAGAGAAGGAGCGCAGGGAGCTAGGGTTAGTGAATGACAGGACCGCCGGCTCCCCTGCGCTCCAGCAATGATAGGTATGGGAGGGGGCCACTGGGGGGTGTCATTACACTGTGAGGGCCCCTTACACAATATAATGACCCCCAGTGCCCCCCATTTAGTATAATGATCCCCATTGACCCTCCATTTAGTATAATGACCACCAGAGCCCCCATTCAATATAATGACCCCCGGTGCCCCCTCCATACAGTATAACCCCCAGTGTGGGGGTGACTGGGGGTCATTATTCTGAATGGAGGGCCACTGTGAGGTCATTATACTGTGAGGGCCCTTTACATAGTATAATGACCCCCAGTGTCCCCATTTAGTATAATGATCCCCAATGACCCTCCATTTAGTATAATGGCCCCCAGTGCCCCCTCCATACAGTATTCCCCCATACAGTGGGGACTACTGGGGGTCATTATTCTGAATGGGGGGTGACTGAGGGTTATTATTCTGAATGGAGGGCCGCTGTGGGGTCATTATACTGTGTGTGGTGCCACTGGGGGTCATTATACAGTGTGGGGGGGGCATTGGGGATCATTACACTGTGTGAAGGGCCACTAGTGGTCATTATACTGTATAGGGGCCACTGGGGGTCATTATACCGTGTGGGAGCCACAGGGGGACATGTAAATGTAAAACAATGCCTCAAGGGGGCCCACTGGGATTTATCGCCCAAGGGCCCACATGAACCTGGAGCTGGCCCTGCATTCAATGGCAAATATTATTTACAGATCACAGGTACTGCGATGGGGACAGTATGAGCACTGAGTTTTTCAAATGTATTTCTAGGGTTGTGAATAGATAGAGTAGTTTTCACTGACACCCACAATCAATACACAAATCTAATTTTGTTTTGGGGGAGGTACATGAAATTTTGATTTTGTGGGAAGGCACAGAGACACATTTTTATTATTTTATTTCAGTACTCAACTCCAATACATTGGGTCTAAAATGTAAAGCAGAAAAACACAAAGATATTATACATTTTCTGGACTTGAAGATTGTCCTGGCACCTGATGGTACACTACAAACTGCAATCTTTAGGAAATCAACATCAAATAATTTCCTACACTGGGGAAGCTACCATTCACCAGCCTTAAAGAAAGGAATTCCAGTAGGGCAATACATAAAAGCAAGAGGAAATTGCTCAAGTGAGGAAGCTTTTGAAGAAAAGAGTGCCCTACTATATCAGAGATTTACAGCTAGGGGTTACCCCAAAACAAATTCTTCATAAAGCGTATGCCCAAGTGAAAAAACTGAGAGAATTGAGCTTCTTAAAGGGAAAAAGAAGAGTAAAGACTCCCAAACAATAGGATGTATTGGTACATTTGACATTCGGTATCAGAAAGTACATAAAATACTCAAGTGCATATCATGTAGGTGGATGGGGATTTAAAAGAAGTAATTACCAAAGATCCCATAATCACATTTAGGAGGGGAAAAAACTTAAAGGAGGATTTGGTATATAGCAAGAAAAAAAAAAAGAACCATATAGATCTACATGGCTAGCAACAAAATGATCTTACCCGGGATTAATAGCACCATATCTATTTTTGCAGATGACACTACAGGGAGTGCAGAATTATTAGGCAAGTTGTATTTTTGAGGATTAATTTTATTATTGAACAACAACCATGTTCTCAATGAACCCAAAAAACTCATTAATATCAAAGCTGAATATTTTTGGAAGTAGTTTTTAGTTTGTTTTTAGTTTTAGCTATTTTAGGGAGATATCTGTGTGTGCAGGTGACTATTACTGTGCATAATTATTAGGCAACTTAACAAAAAACAAATATATACCCATTTCAATTATTTATTTTTACCAGTGAAACCAATATAACATCTCAACATTCACAAATATACATTTCTGACATTCAAAAACAAAACAAAAACAAATCAGTGACCAATATAGCCACCTTTCTTTGCAAGGACACTCAAAAGCCTGCCATCCATGGATTCTGTCAGTGTTTTGATCTGTTCACCATCAACATTGCGTGCAGCAGCAACCACAGCCTCCCAGACACTGTTCAGAGAGGTGTACTGTTTTCCCTCCTTGTAAATCTCACATTTGATGATGGACCACAGATTCTCAATGGGGTTCAGATCAGGTGAACAAGGAGGCCATGTCATTAGATTTTCTTCTTTTATACCCTTTCTTGCCAGCCACGCTGTGGAGTACCTGGACGCGTGTGATGGAGCATTGTCCTGCATGAAAATCATGTTTTTCTTGAAGGATGCAGACTTCTTCCTGTACCACTGCTTGAAGAAGGTGTCTTCCAGAAACTGGCAGTAGGACTGGGAGTTGAGCTTGACTCCATCCTCAACCCGAAAAGGCCCCACAAGCTCATCTTTGATGATACCAGCCCAAACCAGTACTCCACCTCCACCTTGCTGGCGTCTGAGTCGGACTGGAGCCCTCTGCCCTTTACCAATCCAGCCACGGGCCCATCCATCTGGCCCATCAAGACTCACTCTCATTTCATCAGTCCATAAAACCTTAGAAAAATCAGTCTTGAGATATTTCTTGGCCCAGTCTTGACGTTTCAGCTTGTTTGTCTTGTTCAGTGGTGGTCATCTTTCAGCCTTTCTTACCTTGGCCATGTCTCTGAGTATTGCACACCTTGTGCTTTTGGGCACTCCAGTGATGTTGCAGCTCTGAAATATGGGCAAACTGGTGCAAGTGGCATCTTGGCAGCTGCACGCTTGACTTTTCTCAGTTCATGGGCAGTTATTTTGCGCCTTGGTTTTTCCACACGCTTCTTGCGACCCTGTTGACTATTTTGAATGAAACGCTTGATTGTTCGATGATCACGCTTCAGAAGCTTTGCAATTTTAAGAGTGCTGCATCCCTCTGCAAGATATCTCACTATTTTTGACTTTTCTGAGCCTGTCAAGTCCTTCTTTTGACCCATTTTGCCAAAGGAAAGGAAGTTGCCTAATAATTATGCACACCTAATCTAGGGTGTTGATGTCATTAGACCACACCCCTTCTCATTACAGAGATGCACATCACCTAATATGCTTAATTGGTAGTAGGCTTTCGAGCCTATACAGCTTGGAGTAAGACAACATGCATAAAGAGGATGATGTGGTCAAAATACTCATTTGCCTAATAATTCTGCACTCCCTGTATAATTCCCCTTGGACAGGGTTATGTCCCTTCTGTGATTTCCAATCTATGAACATAGTCATCCAAGCATGATTTGTCCTCCTCCATGGCATCACCATTTCGTCCATTTTATCTTTCAAATCAGTAACTCTGGAGCCTAATTCTAGTATTTGTTTAGTAAAGTCTGCAACCGCCTTAGATAACTATGTGGTAGAGTTTCTTAATGTTAGCATAAAGTTCAGTAGGATCAAGTGCTGGATCTTGGAGCTTCATGGGTGGGTCAGGCTCAGAAAATAATAGCAAACTCATACTGCCACTTGGGGAATCTGATCATTCCATTTCAGATGGTTGTGGCATACGAAAGAGCTCAGGACAAGTTTGCCAGGAGGGGAATTTCTCACAGTTTCTTTTTTTGTGACTTTGTAGGCATGCCCCTCTCATGTATTTAGGCAAAGAAAAGGGGGTTAGTCAGCACCTGCCAATGCGCAGCCGCACGCTGCCATGGCTGAAAACAAAGGAAAAAAAACCAATGCAACAGCACCTTGCAAACCAGATAAAGTACAATAATGCCACAGTCACCAAAAATATTATAGTGCTAATGCTACGCTTATTTATAAAGGGAGATTCTTGGCAAATGCATTTTGTACAAAACCATCTGAGCCCGTCTGCCAAACGTCAAGGCAATTTTCTACATTTCAATTTCTCTGCTTTTAAAACAGAAAGTGATACCTCATAAAATATTTATTACTTAACATTCCCCATATGTCTACTTTATGTTGGCATCATTTTGGAAATGTCATTTTATTTTTTTAGGACGTTAGAAGGCTTAGAAGTTTAGAAGCAATTCTTAAAATTTTTAAGAAAATTGCCAAAACCCACTTTTTAAGGACCAGTTCAGGTCTGAAGTCACTTTGTGGGGCTTACATAGTGGATACCCTGATAAATGACCTAATTGTAGAAACTACACCCCTCAAGTTACTTAAAATCGATTTTACAAACTTTGTTAACCCTTTAGGCGTTCCACAAGAATTAATGGAAAATGGAGATCAAATAAAAAAATTTCACTTTTTTGGCAGATTTTCCATTTGAATCCAATTTTTTCTTTAACACATCGATGGTTAACAGCCAAACAAATCTCAATATTTATTACCCAGATTCTGAGGTTTACAGAAACACCCCACATGTGGTCATAAACTGCTGTATGGGCACACGGCAGGGCGCAGAAAAAAAGGAACTGCACATGGTTTTTAGATGCCATGTCCCATTTGAAGCCCCCTTGATGCACCCTTACAGTAGAAACTCCCAAGAAGTGATCCCATTTTGGAAACTAGGGGATAAGGTGCCAGTTTTATTGGTACTATTTTTGGGTACATATGATCATATGATTTTTTGATCATTCATTATAACACTTTATGGGGCAAGGTGACCAAAAAATTGGTTGTTTTAGCACAGTTTTTATTTTTTACGGTGTTCACCCGAGGGGTTAGGTCATGTGATATTTTTATAGAGCTGTTTTTTATGGACGCGGCAATACCTAATATGTATACTTTTTTTTTTTCACTTTAACACAATAATAGCATTTTTGAAACCATAAAAATGATGTTTTAGTGTCTCCATGTTCTAAGAGCTATAGTTTTTTTATTTTTTGAGAGATTTTCTTATGTAGGGCTCATTTTTTGCGGGATGAGGTGACGGTTTTATTGGTACCATTTTGTGGGACATAAGCCTTTTTGATCACTTGGTGTTGCAATTTTTGTGATGTAAAGTGACAAAAATGGCTTGTTTTGACAGTTTTTTTTTTTTACAGTGTTCACCCGAGGGGTTAGGTCATGTGATATTTTTATAGAGCTGTTTTTTACGGACGTGGCAATACCTAATATGTATACTTTTTTATATTTATTTCACTTTAACACAATGATTGCATTTTTGAAACCAAAAAAATGATGTTTTAATGTCTCCATGTTCTAAGAGCTATAGTTTTTTATATTTTTTGAGAGATTTTCTAATGTAGGGGCTCATTTTTTGCGGTTTTATTGGTAACATTTTGTGGGACATAGGCCTTTTTGATCACTTGGTGTTGCACTTTTTGTGATCTAAGGTGACAAAAATGGCTTTTTTTGACAGTTATTTATTTATTTATTTTATGGTGTTTTTCGGACTGGGTCGATTATGTGATATATTTAAAGAGCTGACCGTCATGGACGCGGCAATACTAAATATGTCTATTTTATTTAATTTTTTCTATTAAAATTTTTTTTTTTTTACATGTGAAACCTTTTTTTTTATTTTATTTTTTTAACTCTTTATTTATTTATTTTTTATTTTACACTTTTCGTCCCCCACAAGACCTCTGGGGGACATTTACTTCACTTTTTCTTTTCTTTTTTTCACTGTTGATTTCTCCTGTAACTGGGGCTGACATAGTAGCCCCAGTTACAGAAGAAATGCACCATCCAGAGAGGCTGTACAGCACAATAGGGCGCTGTACAGCCTCAGTGGAGGGCTGATCGAGGTCTCTGAAAGACCTCACACAGCTCCTGCACTCTCCAGTCCCGGCGGTCACATGACCGCCGGGCCGGAACAGGAAGCGCATAGCGCTTCCTGCTCTGCATACACAGCGCTCGGTGAGCGCTGTGTATTCAGCGATCCAGAAGGCAGGGACACCTGGGCACTGTCCCTACCTTCTCTCTGGGTTGCCCTGCTGTCACTGACAGCGGGCAACCCGATCAGCAGCTGCACGATTAGCGTGCAGCTGCAGTTTCTGAACGGACGTTCTGGAACATCCATTCAGAAATAGAGAACCACCTCCCGGACGTTTATAGTCAACGTGCGGATGGGAGGTGGTTAAAAAAAATACCAAATTTACCCAAAATTTGGAAAAATTCGAAAATTTCAAAATGTCAATATCTCTACTTTTATAATAGATAGTGTAGGGATTTGCTCTGGTAGGCAGGGTAAGCGGACGCAATACAGAGGCAAAACCACGGTTGATAAACAAAAGTCAGTGTTTATTCACACTGCAGGAATCCTCATGTTAATTCACACAGAAAAAAGTCCAGAGAAGTCAAAGAAACACGTCACCTGGCAGTCCACAGCAGGCTTTAGGGTGCCTGGCTTCCAGCTGGCAGCTCTCAGCCTTGTAGTATGGTAGTACTCCTCAGCTCCCAAAACACAGAGCTCCACTTTCACCTGGAGGTTCATTCCACACCCAGCTGAGCTGCTGGCTGGGTTTTTAAACCCTAGCCCAAAACATGGCCCGGACGCGGGGAACAGCCACCCACCCTGCTTCTTGGCTGCTCCCAATAAGAACCGGCCCGGATCGTCTTTTTAGCGAGCACTAGCTGCGGCTGACACAAAATAACCGGTTCCTATGTAACTGAGGCCAGGAACCTCGGTGACACGTACCTTCCGTCAATGACGGACCCTTGAACCTTCCTACAATAGTAATACCTCCAAAAATAGTTATTACTTTACATTTCCCATATGTCTACTTCATGCTTGGATCATTTTGTGAATGCTATTTTATTTTTTGGGGACGTTAGAAGGCTTAGAAGTTTAGAAGCAAATCTTGAAATTTTTCAGAAAATTTCCAAAACCCACTTTTTAAGGACCAGTTTAGGTCTGAAGTCACTTTGTGAGGCTTACTTAATAGAAACCACCCAAAAATGACCCCATTTTAGAAACTACACCCCTCAAGGTATTCAAAACTGATTTTACAAGCTTTGTTAACTCTTTAGATGTTCCACAAGAATTAAAGCAAAATAGAGATGAAATTTCAGAACTTCACTTTTTTGCCAAATTTTCCATTTTAATCAATTTTTTCCAGTAACAAAGCAAGGGCAAACAGCCAAACAAAACTCAATATTTATTACCCTGATTCTGTAGATTACAGAAATACCCAATTTGTGATAGTAAACTGCTCTACGGGCACACGGAAGGGCGCAGAAGGAAAGGAATGCCATATGGTTTTTGGAGGGCCATGTAACATTTGAAGACCCCCTGATGCACCCCTAGAGTAGAAACTCCCAAAAATGACCCCATTTTGGAAACTATGGGATAAGGTGGCAGTTTTGTTGGTACTATTTTAGGGCACATATGATTTTTGGTTGCAATATATTACACTTTTTGTCAGGGAAGGTAACAAAAAATAGCTGTTTTGGCACCATTTTTATTTTTTGTTATTTACAATGTTCATCTGACAGGTCAGATCATGGGCTATTTTTATAGAGCAGGTTGTTACGGATGCTACAATACCAAATATGACAACTTTTTTTGTTTGTTTGTTTTAGTTTTACATAATAAAGCATTTTTGAAAAAAAATATTTTTTGTGTCTCCATATTCTGAAAGCCATATTTTTTTTTATTTTTGGGCGACTGTCTTATGTAGGGTCTAATTTTTTGCGGGATGAGATGACGGTTTTATTGGTACAATTTTGGAGTGTGTATGACTTTTTAATCGCTTGGTATTACACTTTTTGTGATGTAAGGTGACAAAAAATGGCTTTTTTGACACAGTTTTTATTTATTTATTTTTACAGTGTTCGCCTAAGGGGTTAGGTCATGTGATATTGCTATAAATCAGGTGATTATGGACGTGGCGATACCTAATATGTATACTTTTATTTATTTATTAAAGTTTTACACAATAACAGCATTTTTGAAACAAAGAAAATCATGTTTTAGGGTCTCCATATTCTGAGAGCCATAGTTTTTTAATTTTTTGGGCGATTGTCTTAGGTAGGGTCTTATTTTTTGCGAGATGATGGATAGATTGGTAAGATTTTGGGGTGCGTATGACTTTTTGATCGCTTGGTATTACAATTTTTGTGTTGTAAGGTGACAAAAAATTGCTTTTTTATACCGTTTTTATTTCTATTTTTTTACAGGGTTCACCTGAGGGATTAACTCATGTGATATTTTTATAGAGCAGGTCGTTGCGGATGTGTAAATACCTAATATGTCTACTTTTTTATTAAAGTTTTATACAGTAATATTTTTTAAACCAAAAAAATATCATGTTTTAGTGTCTTCATAGTCTGAGCGCTATTTTTTTTTATTTTTTGGGCGATTGTTTTAAGTAGGGGCTCATTTTTTGCAGGATGAGGTGATGGTTAGATTAATACTATTTTGGTGGGGAAACGCCTTTTTGATCGCTTGGTGTTGCACTTTTAGTGATGTAAGGTGACAAAAAATTTTTTTTTTTTTGCAGTTTTTATCTAACTTTTTTGACAGTGTTCACCTGAGGGGTTAGGTCATGTGATATTTCTAGAGAGCCGGTCTATACGAACGCGGCGATACGTAATATGTTTACTTTTCTTTTTTTCCCTATTTTTGACAATTTTTTTTTACTTTATTTTGGAAAAAAGACGCTTGTTTTTTACTTGAAACTTAATTATTTTATTATAAAAAAAACACTTTTTTTCACTTTATTTTACTTTTTATATTTGTCCCAATTTGGGACTTCACCTTTTCAGGGTTTGATCCCTATTTCATTCAGTACAATACATTCTGTATTGTACTGATTTGAACTGTCAGCCTCTCACACTGGATGGAGATCTCCTGCGCTCCCGTAAGTGTAAGGCATCGGGGCTGCCATGGCAACCATCGACCCCCTGCCAGCGCAGCGCGGTGGGGGCGATGGAGTTAGAGGGAGCCCCCTCCCTCTGTATACCCTGCACGTGCCGCGGTCAGCGCTGACCGCCACACGTGAAAGGGTTAATACAACGGCATCACCGCACACAGCGATGCCGGCGAATGCGCGGCTATCAGTAACAGCTGGGCTCGTGCTGCGGATCGGGGGGGTGCATGAGCTGCAAGGAGCCACATTCGCTCACGTAAATGTACGTGATAATGCGGGAATGGGTTAATGTGGCTCAGTGCGACGGATCTAGTCGCGTGGTCTGCAGGATTATGGTGTGTGGGAACATAGTGCCATAGTTTAGGACAAGTGGATCTCCTGATCCTTAGCACCCGATTGCTGACATAGAAATAAAAGCGTCTGGTTTAATTGCAAATATATCCTAGGACTACCTTGCTGTCAATTTAAAACTCGACTTCTTTGATTTCTAGGTTAATTCCTGTTGTTATAAGTTCAGCCAACTCCACTGCAAGCACAGCAGCACAGAGTTCCAGTCAGGGAATCGTGTGTTCGCAGAATGGTGCCAGTTTGGTCCGGCTCATAACAAACCCCATATAGAATCGTTCTTTGACATCTATGGTCTTTCGGTATGCTATGGCAGCAATCGCCTTGACTGAAGCGTCACAGAAGATATATAGTCTTTGGATCTTGACTTCAGTTGATGGCACGGATGCATACGGTCATGCCAAATGAAGGCTGGACAAGGCTTTGAGAGACTTCCTCCAACCTGTCCATAGGTCTTTTTTTCTCCATGGGAAGCGGATCATCCCAATCAGACATCTCTGTGGTGAAGTCTCCTAACATCATTTTACTTTGGATGGTAACAGGTGCTACGAATCCCAGAGGATCATATAAGCTCTTTATGGTGGACAGGACTCCTCTCTGTGTGAAGGGCTTTTCTTGTTTGCTGATTTGGAAGGTGAATGTGTCTGCCTTTAAATCCCAGAGCAAACCGAGGCTCCGCTGAATGGGAAGGAAGTCAGTGCTAAGATCCAAGTCTTTTAGATCATTTGAATGGTCTTGGGGTGAGAAGGCCTCCATTAACTCACGGCTGTTGGAGGCGATTTTGTACACCCTCAAATTATATAGAGCGAGTATTTCTTGAGCTCTTTTTAGAAGACTGATTGCGGTCTCATTCGTGGGTGTGGATTTTAACCAGACGTCCACATAGAAATCTTTTTCCACAAAGGACCTGACATCCGACTCATACTTTCCTTCACCCTCTCGGGCTGAATGTCTGAGACCATAAATAGCGACTGCAGGGGAATGACTGTTTCCGAAGATGTGCACTCTCATACGGTACTCAACAATGTCTTCATTGGGTTCATTTTTGCGGTACCAGAAGAACCTCAAGTAGTTTCTATGTTCTTCCTTGACGAGGAAGCAGTGGAACATCTGTTGTATGTCGGCCATAAATGCTACGGAATCTCTACGGAAGCGGAGAAGTACCTCTAGAAGTCTCTTGTTGAGGTCTGGACCAGACAGTAAGACATTGTTTAGCGAGACGCCTTCGCACCTGGCACTCGAGTCTAATACCACTCTTATCTTCCCTTTTTTTTTTAGGATGATACACATCGAATATGGGTAAGTACCAACACTTCTCGGAGTCTTGGAGCGCAGGTGCCATTTCTGCATGGTTGTTCTGGAATATTCTTTCCAGGAAGGTAAAGAAATGTTCTTTCTTCTCTGGTGTCCTCTGAAGTTTGTGTTTGTGGGAGATAAATTGGCTGTAGACAAGTTCTTTGTTGTTAGGTAAGCGTCATCTCTGGGGTTTAAATGGTAAAGGTGCGACTCAGCTTTTTGACTTGTCTTTCACTATTCCTTGATCCATGATATCCAAGAACAGCCAGTCTTCTATGTCACAGGAGGGATCTGCGAAAGGGCAAAGCACAGGAGCGCTGTGTGGCAATTCTTTTATCAGGAAACTGCTCTGACATGGCTGGAAGAGGGAAGGACGTCCATTTTCAAGTGTGTTGGCGAGCATACTGTTGACTGAGGTTGACTTGTGTGCTCCTCCTAGACAGACATCTCCTATGATGACCCATCCTAGGTCAACTCTCTGGGAGTATGGAGTGTTTTCTAGCCTTATAAACTCGTAGTATGTCTTTTCCAAGGAGTAAGACTAATGGGGCTTCTGGGTCCAGTTCCAGTATCAGGTGAGCTATATGCTTCAGGTGGGGGTGGTATGTTGCTACCTCTGGTGTAGGTATCTCAGACCGGTTGTCAGGAATGTGATTGCACTCCAGTATGGATGGCAGGGATAAGCAGGTCTGACCATCCACGGACTCTACCTTGTACCCAGCTGCTTTCCTCCCCACCATCTCAAATGGTACCAGCACATGTCCTTAAGGAATAGGGAGAACCGGGGCCACGATGTTGAAGGTGTTGAAGAAGGTGGATTTAGCTAAAGACCTCTTGCTTTGATCATCTGATTGCATATACCTTGATTGCCTTATCTCCATGACTGACCAGATAAACTCTGACAAGGCAGATTTTTTAGCAGGACTTCCCTCCTACAAGTCCTTTACATATCTTTGTACACTGAGAAGTGACCAACAGGGTGTCTATGTCAGTGTCTACCTGTTTTCCGTCATGCTCCTCTGCTTGGGATGATACCTGAGAGGCTGGTCCAGGGTGTAAAGCCATGTTGTGTTCCGTGCTACCGCATTCTGTGCATGTCACACTGACCTTACAGTTCCTGGCGAAGTGCAATGTTGTAGTGCAGCACCTGAAGCAGGTGTTGTTTTCTTTGCGGTCCTCTAAAGATTTCTCCATGAAGGCTCTGCCTTTTAGTAGAGGATGTGGTTTCTTGCGCAGGGGGCATTGTTTGGTAAGCTCTTTGGGTTTGTTCTCTACTTGAGAAGACTTAAACGGCCTGTAAGGAGAACCTGTGGAGGAAACATTCATTTTGTGGACTGCCACTGGTGTTTTATGACGTTTGACACCAGGGATAGTGGGATATGACAGAGTAAAGTCAAAACTGGGATCATTTCTGATCCTTGCCTGTTACATAGTTGATACGGTTGAAAAAAGACATAAGTCCATCAAGTTCAACTGGACGCGAATTCCAGAAGGAAGTGAGACTCAGATTTCTATACGTTTTGTAAGAAGGTACCTGGAATCATCGTGGATGGAAAGCATGTGTCAACAAGGTTCCTAGCCTCGGTGAAGTATGAGCCTGTATTTTATGTGTCAGCAGCAGCTATGGCTAATTGACACCTTGAGAGTTAGCCTGGCTGTCATAGCTGATCCGGGACAGCTCTTACTGGGAGTAGTCAAGGTGCTGGGTGGGTGACTACTCTCCATGTTCCAGGCCGGGTTTTGCCAGGCATAAAAACCAGCCAGCACTGCCAGGTGTGTGGATTTACCTCAGGAGTCTGTGTGCTATGAACTGAGGGCTGTGCTGGGATTTGAGCCAGGCTGGAGGACTCAGGCCCCTCTGAAGGTGAATAGGCCGCCTATGTACTTGATGAGGCTGAACTGCTAGCATGGTGTGAATTAACACCCAGGAGAAAAGGTGACTTTTATTGTTTATGGACTTTGCTTGTGTGTGAACAAACACCAAGCCACCTGCGTTTTGTGATACAGCTTATCTGCATTTGGTTATACACCAATGTGTGAATAAACACCGCTGTTTGATTCAAGAACTGTGCACTTCACCTCTATACTGCATCCGCTAGTCCTAACTACCAGAGCGAATCCGCACAGTTTTCATAAGCATTAATGTTGTTTACTTTCAAGAAATCATCTAAAACCTTTTAAAACTGTCCACTGTTCCTGCTGTGACCACGTCCTGAGGAAGTCTATTACACAGATTCACAGTTCTTATACTAAAGAAGCTTTGACGCTTCTGGAGACTGTTGAGCAACAAAGTCTAAAAACACCACAAAGGGGGGGAATGGTACATTATGAACCTGTTTGTAACGGGAACCATGCCTGATCCACTTCTCCTGCAGGTTATAAGGGAGTTTTTGGATGATCGGATTGACACCTCTGGAATAGAGTTGAGCGAACACCTGGATGTTCGGGTTCGAGAAGTTCGGCCGAACTTCCCGGAAATGTTCGGGTTCGGGATCCGAACCCGACCCGAACTTCGTCCCGAACCCGAACCCCATTGAAGTCAATGGGGACCCGAACTTTTCGGCACTAAAAAGGCTGTAAAACAGCCCAGGAAACAGCTAGAGGGCTGCAAAAGGCAGCAACATGTAGGTAAATCCCCTGCAAACAAATGTGGATAGGGAAATGAATTAAAATAAAAATAAAATATATAAAAATAAACCAATATCAATTGGAGAGAGGTCCCATAGCAGAGAATCTGGCTTCACGTCAGCAGAGAATCAGTCTTCATGCCATAGCAGAGAATCTGGCTTCACGTCACCCACCACTGGAACAGTCCATTGTCATATATTTAGGCCCCGGCACCGAGGCAGAGGAGAGAGGTCCCGTAACAGAGAATCTGGCTTCATGTCAGCAGAGAATCAGTCTGCATGTCATAGCAGAGAATCAGGCTTTACGTCACCCAACACTGGAACAGTCCATTGTCAGATATTTAGGCCCAGGCACCCAGGCAGAGGAGAGAGGTCCTGTAACAGAGAATCTGGCTTCATGTCAGCAGAGAATCAGTCTGCATGTCATAGCAGAGAATCAGGCTTCACGTCACCCACCACTGGAACAGGCCACTGTCACATATTTAGGCCCAGGCACCCAGACAGAGGAGAGAGGTCCCGTAACAGAGAATCTGGCTTCATGTCAGCACAGAATCAGTCTTCATGTCATAGCAGAGAATCAGGCTTCACGTCACCCACCACTGGAACAGGCCACTGTCACACATTTAGGCCCTGGCACCCAGACAGAGGAGAGAGGTCCCGTAACAGAGAATCTGGCTGCATGTCAGCACAGAATCAGTCTTCATGTCATAGCAGAGAATCAGGCTTCACGTCACCCACCACTGGAACAGGCCACTGTCACATATTTAGGCCCCGGCACCCAGACAGAGGAGAGAGGTCCCGTAACAGAGAATCTGGCTTCATGTCAGCACAGAATCAGTCTTCATGTCATAGCAGAGAATCAGGCTTCACGTCACCCACCACTGGAACAGGCCACTGTCACATATTTAGGCCCAGGCACCCAGGCAGAGGAGAGAGGTCCCATAACAGAGATTCAGGCTTCATGTCAGCAGAGAATCAGTCTTCATGTCATAGCAGAGAATCAGGCTTCACGTCACCCACCACTGGAACAGGCCACTGTCACATATTTAGGCCCAGGCACCCAGGCAGAGGAGAGAGGTCCCATAACAGAGATTCAGGCTTCATGTCAGCAGAGAATCAGTCTTCATGTCATAGCAGAGAATCAGGCTTCACGTCACCCACCACTTGAACAGGCCACTGTCACATATTTAGGCCCAGGCAGAGGAGAGAGGTCCCATAACAGAGATTCAGGCGGCTTCATGTCAGCAGAGAATCAGTCTTCATGTCATAGCAGAGAATCAGGCTTCACGTCACCCACCACTGGAACAGGCCACTGTCACACATTTAGGCCCTGGCACCCAGACAGAGGAGAGAGGTCCCGTAACAGAGAATCAGTCTTCATGTCATAGCAGAGAATCAGGCTTCACGTCACCCACCACTGGAACAGGCCACTGTCACATATTTAGGCCCCGGCACCCAGACAGAGGAGAGAGGTCCCGTAACAGAGAATCTGGCTTCATGTCAGCACAGAATCAGTCTTCATGTCATAGCAGAGAATCAGGCTTCACGTCACCCACCACTGGAACAGGCCACTGTCACATATTTAGGCCCAGGCAGAGGAGAGAGGTCCCATAACAGAGATTCTGGCCACGTGGACAATTTGGAGACCCAGAAGTTGAATGGGGCCGAACCATCAGTCAGTACGTGGAGGGGTATGCACAGGTACTGTTCCACCATGTTAGTGAAATGTTGCCTCCTGCTAACACGTTCCGTATCAGGTGGTGGTGCAGTTAGCAGTGGCGTGGTGACAAAACTTTTCCACATCTCTGCCATGCTAACCCTGCCCTCAGAGGAGCTGGCCGTGACACAGCTGCGTTGGCGACCTCTTGCTCCTCCTCTGCCTTCACCTTGGGCTTCCACTGGTTCCCCTGTGACATTTGGGAATGCTCTCAGTAGCGCGTCTACCAACATGCGCTTGTACTCGCGCATCTTCCTATCACGCTCCAGTGTAGGAAGTAAGGTGGGCACATTGTCTTTGTACCGGGGATCCAGCAGGGTAGCAACCCGGTAGTCCGCACACGTTAAAATGTGGGCAACTCTGCTGTCGTTGCGCAGGCACTGCAGCATGTAGTCGCTCATGTGTGCCAGGCTGCCCAGAGGTAAGGACAAGCTGTCCTCTGTGGGAGGCGTATCGTCATCGTCCTGTGTTTCCCCCCAGCCACGCACCAGTGATGGGCCCGAGCTGCTTTGGGTGCCACCCCGCTGTGAACATGCTTCATCCTCATCCTCCTCCACCTCCTCCAGTAGTGGGCCCTGTCTGGCCACATTTGTACCTGGCCTCTGGTGTTGCAAAAAACCTCCCTCTGAGTCACTTCGAAGAGACTCGCCTGAAAGTGCTAAAAATGACCCCTCTTCCTCCTGGGCCACCTCCTCTTCCATCATCGCCCTAAGTGTTTTCTCAAGGAGACATAGAAGTGGTATTGTAACGCTGATAACGGCGTCATCGCCACTGGCCATGTTGGTGGAGTACTCGAAACAGCGCAACAGGGCACACAGGTCTCGCATGGAGGCCCAGTCATTGGTGGTGAAGTAGTGCTGTTCCGCAGTGCGACTGACCCGTGCGTGCTGCAGCTGAAACTCCACTATGGCCTGCTGCTGCTTGCACAGTCTGTCCAGCATGTGCAAGGTGGAGTTCCACCTGGTGGGCACATCGCATATGAGGCGGTGAGCGGGAAGGCCGAAGTTACGCTGTAGCGCAGACAGGCGTGCAGCAGCAGGGTGTGAACGCCGGAAGCGCGAACAGACGGCCCGCACTTTATGCAGCAGCTCTGACATGTCGGGGTAGTTGCGAATGAACTTCTGCACCACCAAATTCAGCACATGCGCCAGGCAAGGGATGTGCGTCAAACCGGCTAGTCCCAGAGCTGCAACGAGATTTCGCCCATTATCGCACACCACCAGGCCGGGCTTGAGGCTCACTGGCAGCAACCACTCGTCGGTCTGTTGTTCTATACCCCGCCACAACTATTGATGGTTAAATGCACTTGGTGGTAGCTTGTGCTGGCGCACCACAAGCCACAAAATGGCCGCCGATCACCCCAGAAAAAAAGTGATATAAAAACGCTCTGGGCAGCCTAAAAAAAGTGAGCAATTCAATATCAGCACTTCAATGATCCACAGCTGGAGATCGATCACTGAATTAAGTCTTTTGGAGGAGTTAATCTGCCTAATCTCGCCCTAACGTCGCAGCAGCAACCTCTCCCTATGCTTGAATCAGCAGAGTGACGTGCAGCGCTACGTGACCCAAGCTTATATAGAGGCTGGGTCACATGCTGCACTGGCCAATCACAGCCATGCCAATAGTAGGCAAGGCTGTGATGGCCTCTTGGGGCAAGTAGTATGATGCTTGTTGATTGGCTGCTTTGCAGCCTTTCAAAAAGCTCCAAGAAAGCGACGAACACCGAACCCGAACTTTTACGAAAATGTTCGGGTTCGGGTCCGTGTCACGGACACCCCAAAATTCGGTACGAACCTGAACTATACAGTTCGGGTTCGCTCATCCCTACTCTGGAAGTGTCCAGGGATGCTAGCCCTGGCAAGTTGCTGAGTTCCCTGAGCTTCTGGTAACCCCTATCCACTATTCTGGAAACATTTTCAATTCCCTTATATAAAGTATTTTCTATAGCTTTTTATTGACCCATAACACTCATCAAGTCTTTCCCACACCATGTTTAGGCCTTTACCTGGATAGTTTATGTTAATGTCTCTGATCCTTTTGGCGTGTTCAGCAGACTCACTTCCAAGCCACCTTACCAAGAGATCTAACTCCTCACTACAGGAAAGATCTTAGTCCTTTATGGCATTCTGGAAGGAGGCTCGCCATGCCCTGTAGTTTTTCGGCCCGATCAGTGTACTTTGTAAGTCCTTTGTTAACCAGCCCTTTAGCAAAGAACTAAGCGAAGTCCATGGCAGCTCGGTTGGTGCTGAAACTAGTATCTGGTGTATCACCCTACCTTTTATGGGTTTCTGGCTTAGGGCAGTCTGTATAGTACCATTCAGACATGAAGAATGTCCCTTTAACTCCTTAAGGACACAGCCATATTTCACCTTAAGGACCAGGCCATTTTTTGCAAATCTGACCAGTGTCACTTTATGTGGTGATAACTTTAAAATGCTTCGACTTATCCAGGCCATTCTGAGATTGTTTTTTCCGTCACATATTGTACTTCATGACACTGGTAAAATGGAGTTAAAAAAAATCATTTTTATTTATAAAAAAAAATACAAAATTTTCCCAAAATTTAGAAAAATGTGCAAATTTCCAAGTTTCAATTTCTCTACTTCTATAATACATAGTAATACCTACAAAAATAGTTATTACTTTACATTCCCCGTATGTCTTCTTCATGTTTGGATCATTTTGGGAATGACATTTTATTTTTTGGGGATGTTACAAGGCTTAGAAGTTTAGAAGCAAATCTTGAAATTTTTCAGAAATTTTCAAAAACCCACTTTTCAAGGACCAGTTCAGATCTGAAGTCACTTTTTGAGGCTTGCATAATAGAAACAACACAAAAATGACCCGATTCTAGAAACTACACCACTCAAGGTATTCAAAACTGATTTTGCAAACTTTGTTAACCCTTTAGGTGTTCCACAAGAATTAATGGAAAATAGAGATACAATTTCAAAATTTCACTTTTTTGGCAGATTTTCCATTTTAATAATTTTTTTCCAGTTACAAAGCAAGGGTTAACAGCCAAACAAAACTCTATATTTATTGCTCTGATTCTGTAGTTTACAGAAACACCCCATATGTGGTCGTAAACCACTGTACGGGAACACGGCAGGGCGCAGAAGGAAAGGAATGCCATACGGATTTTGGAAGGCAGATTTTGCTGGACTGTTTTTTTGACACCATGTCCCCCTGATGCACCCCTAGAAAAGAAACTCCAAAAAAGTGACCCCATTTTAGAAACTACGGGATAGGGTGGCAGTTTTGTTGGTACTATTTTAGGGTACATATGATTTTTGGTTGCTCTATATTACACTTTTTGTGAGGCAAGGTAACAAGAAATAGCTGTTTTGGCACCGTTTTTATTTTTTGTTATTTACAACATTCATCTGACAGGTTAGATCATGTGGTATTTTTATAGACCATGTTGTCACGGATGCGGCGATACCTAATATGTATACTTTTTTTTATTTATGCAAGTTTTACACAATAATATCATTTTTGAAACAAAAAAAAAAATCGTGTTTTAGTGTCTTCATATTCTGAGAGCCATAGTTTTTTCAGTTTTTGGGCGATTATCTTATGTAGGGTCTCATTTTTTGCGGGATGAGATGACGGTTTTATTGGCACTATTTTGGGGTGCATATGATTCTTTGATCACTTGCTATTACACTTTTTTTGATGTAAGGTGACAAAAAATTGTTTATTTAGCAGTTTTTATTTTTGTGGTGTTCATCTGAGCGGTTAGGTCATGTGATATTTTTATAGAGCCGGTCGATACGGACGCGGCGATACCTAATATGTATACTTTTTTTTATTTATGTAAGTTTTACATAATAACAGCTTTTTTAAAACAAAAAAGTCATAGTTTTTTAATTTTTTGGGCGATTGTCTCAGGTAGGGGATCATTTTTTGTGGGATGAGGTGACGGTTAGACTGGTACTATTTTGGTGGGCATGCGCCTTTTTGATCGCTTGCTGTTGTACTTTTTGTGATGTAAGGTGACAAATGTTTTTTTTATTTAGCACAGTTTTTATTTTTTACGGTGTTCATCTGAGGGGTTAGGTCATGTGATATGTTTATAGAGCCGGTCGATACGGACGTGGCGATACCTAATATGTCTACTCCCCCCCCCCCCCTATTTTTTTAACTTTATTTGGGGAAAATGACGTTTTTGTTTATTTTTACTTGAAATTTTTTTGGGGGGGAAACTTTATTTTTTCAACTTTTTTTTTACTTTATTTTTTGTCCCACTTTGGGACTTCAACTTTTGGGTCTCTAATCCTTTACAATGCATTCCAATACTTCTGTATTGGAATGCATTGGCTGTATGAGTAATACAGTTAGTATTACTCACACAGCTTCCGGCCTGTGAGATCCAGGGGGCTGGATCTCACAGGCTCGTCACAGGAAGGCAGCGCTGATGCCTCAGGAAGGCATTGCGCTGCCTTCCATGCTATCGGGTCCACCCTACAGCCCCACGGGGACCCGATGGCACCGCCGCCGCAACATTGAAAAGCCGCAAACCGCAGGTCTGAATTGACCTGCGGTTTCGGGGGGGTTCACGGGACCCCCCACGCATTTAGCCAGTGTGCCTGCTCAATGATTTGAGCAGGCACCGGGTTCCGATCACCGCCCCCCGCGCGGTGGTGATCGTAAATACACAGGACGTACCGGTACGCCCTGTGTCCTTAAGTACCGGGACATCAGGGCGTACCGGTACGCCTTGTGTCCGGAACAGGTTAAGTCAAAGTAAAGGTTGTAGCTTTTGTTCTGTAGGGCGGTAGTTGTGGCTGGCAACGATTTGTCGCATACCGTCCTGCTCGAGGTACTGCGGTTCAAGGTAGGATCTTTGGCACTCTGTATAAGCTGGCTGATATACTGGATCATAGTCGTCATCTGTCTTGGGATGCTGATAGACATATTCTGAGATGCGCTGTGCTAGATTTTGTTCATCTAGGTCTGGCCCAAGTACTTCGCTGTTCCAGTGATGCTTGCAGGCATGCTCTCTCTTTTTACAATGATGCTTGCAGACATGCTCTCTCTTTTTCCATTGACGCTTGCAGGCATGCTGTCTTTTCTTTAGTTGCATCTTTTGTAGCCTTAGCTCCTGCGCGGGCGAGAGCAGTCTTTTCTTTTATTGAGGACTTGCTAGAGCGGCTTGTTTGTGACCTGGTCCTGAATGATGATGCCTAGTGGACATTGTGTGCCCATTTGCTGGCTGCTTAATGTCTCTGTGCAGACAGTCTAGGTAGAAACGAACTTCAGCGTGGTCTGAATTGTGCTGCACTTGCTGGGGGCTGCACTCTCAGTTCTTGTGGCTGTATGGCAGCCACTGCAATCTTGTACGCAGGACCGCGTGTGTGATGGCGGCTCCGTATAGTTAGATCCACTATCGCTGGTGACTAACATGTGTTTTACTGTTCTGTCTTCTTACACGTTCACGCAGTGTGCTGTCTGACATTCAGCATAAACCATTCCTGTCTTCCAAATAAGAGGACTGTTCTTTGTAGTCTAACTTGTTTATTGGCGAACAGGTTGTATATATGTGATTGTATACGGTTGATTGATTGGTAAAATAGATATGCCTTTGCAAGGTTAGTGGAGTTTGAGAAGGAGACATGCATAGGGCAGCTCTGTACTGTGTCCTGGAGGCTTCTCTTTCCCAGGATGCTTTTGCAATAACCCACAATGCAATGCACTACCCACAATGCAGTAGTCTTGTAACAAGAAAACAAAGTGTAATACAATTTAACTCCACTAACCACACTAAACACTCTGAAATACCCTGACTCTGGCAGAAGTGATCTATAATCATTTTCTAACCCTGCTGGCAGGAACACAGGGTCTCTTCAAATGCACCATTCCAGCAAAATCTGCCCTCCAAAAATCATATGGAGCTCCTTGCCTTCTCAGCCCTGCCGTGTGCCCATACAGCTGTATACGACCACATATGGGGTGTTGCTGCAAACTGCATAATCATGGTAATAAATATTGAGGTTTGTTTTGTTGTTAACCCTTGATGTGTTACAGGAAAAAATTTATTAAAATATAAAATCTGCAAAAAAAAAGTGAAATTTTAAAATTTCATCCCTATTTTGCTTTAATTTCTGTGGAATACTTAACCCCTCAGTGACCACCCATATGCCTTTTTACGGCAGTCACTAAGGTGCCTTAGGCTGGTACTCCGCTTTTTTTTACGGCAGCCCAGTCTAAGCGCTGCATGGGTCCCCTGATAGCCAGGGCCCTGCTCTAACAGCCCGGACCGGTAGGAGTGTCGATCTGGTCTGTTTAACATTTTACATGCGGCAGGCAATGGCACCTGCCGCATGTAAAGTGCTGACAGAGGGAGCAGACTTCCTTTGTCTCCCATCGGCACCCCGCAAATGCGATCTCGGGGGGGGGGGGGGGGGGGAGCTGATGTAGGGTAGGTGTGTGAAGACTGCCTGGGGTCTGATGTAGGCCCCAGACCAGCCTTCAGTGGGGGGGGCTGATGTAGGGTGTGTGTGTGAAGACTGCGTGGGGTCTGATGTAGGCCCCAGACCAGCCTTCAGTGGGGGGGGGCTGATGTAGGGTGTGTGTGTGAAGACTGCGTGGGGTCTGATGTAGGCCCCAGACCAGCCTTCAGTAATTTCCAGCAGGCTGGTCAGAATAGCATTGCCATTAAAATGCAATGCACTATTGGGAAAGTGCAGTGCATTCTAAAAGCAATCAAAAAGCTGTCTTTTATAGCCCCCTTGTGGGACTATTAAGTGGTTAAAAAAAGTAAAAAAAAAATCATTTATTTGTTAATTTTATTGAAAATACGCTTTGCAATGAAAAAATTAAATAAAAAAATCTTCCCCATATGTTTGGTATTGCCGCATCCGTAAAGACCTGGACTACATAAATATCATGTAAATTATCTCCTACGGTGAACGCCGTAAAAAAAAAAATATATATTTTAAAAAGACAGAATTGCTAATTTATTCTTAGTTGCCACCAAAAAAACATAATAAGCGATCAAAAAGCGCCATTTACTCCAAAATGATACCAATGAAAAATATAACTCCATATAAAGAAAAAAAAAGTTATGGGTATTGGGAAGTGGCAATGGAAAAAATTTTTTTTAAAAAAAAAGGTGTTTTATTCCAAAAAAAGTTGTAAAACGTAAAAAAAACTATATGTATTTGGTATCACTTAACCACTTGCCATCTGGGCCATTTGCCCCCTTCCTGACCAGGCCTAATTTTGCAAAACTGACATATCTTACTTTATGTGGTAATAACTTTGGAACGCCTTTATTTATCCAAGTCATTCAGAGATTGTTTTCTCGTGACACATTGTACTTCATGATAGTCATAAATTTGAGTCAAAATATTTCACCTTTATTTATGAAAAAATGCCAAATTTACCCAAAAATTTGAAAAATTCGCAATTTTCTACATTTCAATTTCTCTGCTTTTAAAACAGAAAGTGATACCTCATAAAATATTTATTACTTAACATTCCCCATATGTCTACTTTATGTTGTCATTTTTTTAGGACGTTAGAAGGCTTAGAAGTTTAGAAGCAATTCTTCAAATTTTTAAGAAAATTGCCAAAACCCACTTTTTAAGGACCAGTTCAGGTATGAAGTCACTTTGTGGGGCCTACATAGTGGATACCCCCATAAATGACCCCATTGTAGAAACTACACCCCTCAAGGTATTCAAAACCGATTTTACAAACTTTGTTAACCCTTTAGGCGTTCCACAAGAATTAAAGGAAAATGGAGATCAAATTTTAAAATTTCACTTTTTTGCCAGATTTTCCATTTTGATCCAATTTTTTCTTTAACACATCGATGGTTAACAGCCAAACAAAACTCAATATTTATTACCCAGATTCTGCGGTTTACAGAAACACCCCACATGTGGTCATAAACTGCTGTATGGGCACACGGCAGGGCGCAGAAGAAAAGGAACTCCACATGGTTTTTAGATGCCATGTCCCATTTGAAGCCCCCTGATGCACCCTTACAGTAGAGACTCCCAAGAAGTGACCCCATTTTGGAAACTAGGGGATAAGGTGCCAGTTTTATTAGTACTATTTTTGGGTACATATGATTTTTTGATCATTCATTATAACACTTTATGGGGCAAGGTGACCAAAAAATTGGTTGTTTTAGCACAGTTTCTATTTATTTATTTTTACAGCGTTCACCTGAGGGGTTCAGTCAAGTGACTTTTTATAGAGCAGATTGTTACGGACGTGGCGATACCTAATATGTATACTTTTTCTCATTTATTAAAGTTTTACACAATAATAGCATTTTTGAAACAAAAAAATTATGTTTTAATGTGTCCATGTTCTGAGAGCTATAGTTTTTTTTATTTTTTGAGAGATTTTCTTATGTAGGGGCTCATTTTTTGCGGGATGAGATGACGGTTTTATTGGTACCATTTTTTGGGACATATGCGTTTTTGATCACTTGGTGTTGCACCTTTTGTGATGCAAGGTGACAAAAATTGCTTGTTTTGACAGGTTTTATTTATTTATTTTTTTACGGTGTTCACCTGAGGGGTTAGCTCATGTGATATTTTTATAGAGCTGGTTTTTACGGACGCGGCAATACCTAATATGTATACTTGTTTTTATTTGTTTCACTTTAACACAATAATAGCATTTTTGAAACCAAAAAAATGATGTTTTAGTGTCTCCATGTTCTAAGAGCTATAGTTTTTTTTATTTTTTCAGAGATTTTCTTATGTAGGGGCTCATTTTTTGCGGGATGAGGTGACGGTTTTATTGGTACCATTTTGTGGGACATACGCGTTTTTGATCACTTGGTGTTGCACCTTTTGTGATGCAAGGTGACAAAAATTGCTTGTTTTGACACATTTTTTTTTTTTACGATGTTCACCTGAGGGGTTAGCTCATGTGATATTTTTATAGAGCTGGTTTTTACGGACGCGGCAATACCAAATATGTCTATTTTATTTAATTTTTTCTATTTTAAAAAAAAAATTTTATTCCTTACTTGGGGACTTTTTTTTTTTTACATGTGAAACTTTTTTTTATTTTATTTTTTCAACCCTTTATTTATTTATTTTTTTTTTTTTTACACTTTTCGTCCCCCATACGGTCATACAAGACCTCTGGGGGACATTTGCTTCACTTTTTCTTTTTTTTTTCACTGTTGATTTCTCCTGTAACTGGGGCTGACATAGTAGCCCCAGTTACAGAAGAAATGCACCCCCCAGAGAGGCTGTACAGCATAATTCTGTGCTGTACAGCCTCAGAGCAGGGCTGATCGAGGTCTGTGAAAGACCTCACACAGCCCCTGCATTCTCCGGTCCCAGCGGTCACATGACCGCCGGGCCGGAACAGGAAGCGCATAGCGCTTCCTGCTCTGCATACATGGGCACTGTCCCTGCCTTCTCTCTGGGTTGCCCTGCTGTCACTGACAGCGGGCAACCCGATCAGCAGCTGCACGATTAGCGTGCAGCTGCAGTTTCTGAACGGACGTTTGAAAACGTGCGTTCAGAAATAGAGATCCACCTATAGGACGTTTATATCCTATGGGCGGACGGGAGGTGGTTAAACTTAAAAACGCAGAAAGAGTTAATAAAAGTTAATAAGAAAGTTATGTGTACCCCAAAATGGCGCCATTAAAAACTACAACTTGTCCCTCAAAAAACAAGCCCTCATAAAGCTATGTAGGCAGAAAAATAAAAAAGTTATAGCTCTTGGAACACGACGATGAAAAAAGGAAGAAAAACGCTTGGTCAGTAAGGGCCAAAACAGGCTGGTCACCAGTTTTGAATAGTTTAAGGGGTGTAGTTTCTAAAATGGGGTATTTATAGGTGGTTTCTATTATGTGAGCTCCTTAAAATGACTTCAGAACTGAACTGGTCATTAAAAAATGTATTTTGGATATTTTGTAAAAATTTTCAAAAATTGCTTCAAAAATTCTAAACCTTCTGATATCCTAAAAAAATAAAATGACATAATTACCAAAATGATGCCAACATAAAGTAGATATATGGTGAATGTTAATTAATGAGTATTTTATGAGGTATCATATGTCTTAAAAGCAGGGAGATTCAAATTTAGAAAAACTGTGAATTTTTTCAAATTTTTGTTAACTTTTGGATTTTTTTTTATAAATAAAGGTGAACTATATTAACTAAAATTTGCCACAATGTGTCACGAGAAAACAATCTCTGAATGGCTTGGATAAGTAAAAGCATTCCAAAGTTGTTACCACATAAAGTGAGATAAGTCAGATTTGCAAAATTAGACCTGGTCAGGAAGGGGGCAAATGGCCCGACCTGGAAGTGGTTAAGAAAGTAGTATAATTAAGCCAAGACATGAAGATGTAAATGCTGTGGATGGTGATAGGCATGCTAACAATACTTAAGTTCCATAGTACGCGTATTAACCCCTTAATGACCGTGCAATATAAAAAAAAAACATTTTCGCTTTTACTCCCAGCCTTCCCGAAGCCATAACTTTTTTATTTTTCAATTCACATAGCCATACGAGAGCTTGTTTTTTGTGGGGCAAGTTATACTTTCTAATGGCACCATTTATGGCTGCATACAATGTACTGGGAATTGGGCAGTGTTTCCTATGCGGTAAAACTCACCTGTTACTTTTATTCTCCAGGTCAGTACGATTACAACAATAAGGCCTCTGTCACACTTGCGTTGTCCGGATCCGTCGTGCACTCCATTTGCCGGAGGTGCCCGCCGGATCTGTAACACCGCAAGTGAACTGAAAGCATTTGAAGACGGATCCGTCTTCAAAATGCGTACAGTGTTACTATGGCACCCAGGACGCTATTAAAGTCCTGGCTGCCATAGTAGTAGTGGGGAGCGGGGGAGCAGTATACTTACCGTCCGTGCGGCTCCCGGGGCGCTCCAGAATGACGTCAGAGCGCCCCATGCGCATGGATGACGTGATCCATGCGATCACGTCATCCATGCGCGTGGGGCGCCCTGACGGTAAGTATACTGCTTCCCCGCTCCCCACTACACTTTACCATGGCAAACAGGACTTTAGCGTCCTTGCAGCCATGGTAACCATTCAGAAAAAGCTAAACGTCGGATCCGGTAATGCGCCGAAACGACGTTTAGCTTAAGGCCGGATCCGGATTAATGCCTTTCAATGGGCATTAATTCCGGATCCGGCCTTGCGGCAAGTGTTCAGGATTTTTGACCGGAGCAAAAAGCGCAGCATGCTGCAGTATTTTCTCCGCCAAAAAACGTTCCGGTCCTGAACTGAAGACATCCTGATGCATCCTGAACGGATTTCTCTCCATTCAGAATGCATTGGGATAATCCTGATCAGGATTCTTCCGGCATAGAGCCCAGACGACGGAACTCTATGCCGGAACACAACAACGCAAGTGTGAAAGAGCCTAACACAAGTTTTTTGCATTTTAATACAGAATTTTTTTTTACAAATTAAAAAAAAAATTTTTTTTCTTTGCATCACCATATTCTGACCCCCAAAGCCTTTTTACTTTTAAGTGTTGAAATGTATGAGGGCTTATTTTCTGCAGGACAATCGGTACTTTTCATTGATACCATTGTGGGGTGTGGAAGACTTTTTGAACACTTTTTATTCAATTTTTGTGGAAGGTGAAGCGAACAAAAAATTTGACCGTTTGCCTTATGGGATAAATACTTTTATATTTTAATAGTATGGGCGTTTTCGCACGTGGTGATGCCCATGATGTTTATTTTTTCAATTGTTTATGTATTTTTATTTTGGGGAAAGAGGGTGATTTAAATTTTTAAGCTTGCGCACCAGTAGATTGCTGGACATGAGTTTTTTCTTAGGGTACTTTCACAGATGCGGCAGAGGATTCCGGCAGGCAGTTCCGTCGCCAGAACTGCCTGCCAGATCTGGCAATCCGGACGCAAACGGATGCATTTGTGACACTAATCTGGATGCGATCAGTTTTTGTCTGGCATGGAGCCCCTGTGACGGAACTCAATACCGAAAAAGAAAAACCATAGTGTGAAAGTACCCTTAGCCACCTACTCTGTTATCGATGGCTAATGATGGAGTGGAAAGGAGTAGTCTGAGCAGGAGAAGCAGTAAGTGATAATGACGATGACAGGGGCACTGTACTGCAGGTGAGTGCAACCTGGCTGGTGCAAAGGAGACCTAAAAAAGAAGGACACTATTGTTGCACTATCTGGCGACCACTTCTGTATTCCCACTGTAACTGTTGATGCCGCTTCATGTGGTTCAATGGAGCTGTGGTGCCTATGTTTGTGATTAAATGCTCATGCCCTATTTTACTACTGCAGATCTTGCACTTGGCAATGCTTTTGCCTTCTGGCACTGTGGGGAAAAATGTCAGACACAAGATACACACACAGCAGCATAGCTTGGCTTAGGTCTAGCACATTTTGAGCCTGAGCCCTCAGTATCAGTGACATCACCAGTTCCCGGGCTGACCATAATAGAAGCAGATCTGACCCTTTCACTTTTTTAGGAGGTTTTTGACATACATTGCCTCGGCTCTATATTGCTGCCACTGTGACCACCCTCCTCAGCACCCTGATCTAGCTCCCAGGTCCTGTCCAACACACAATCATCGTCATAGTCCTCAGCCTCCCCAACACTTTTTATCAGACTGTGATATGACATTGTGGGTTCCTTGGCCCCTCTTGATTCCCTACTCTGCATTGGCCCTAAGTGCCAGTGTCACTACCACCCCAAACCTCCTGAAACTCCTCCTCATGGCAGTCCAAACACTGACTGTTCTCACACAACTCATCAATAGGGAGACTCTCTTCTTTAGAGTGTGGTGGGGTTTTGTTTCCTTTGTTTACCTCTCTAGAAAGGTTTCAGTATACCATTAGGGAACATAAGCATCTACAGTTTATTAGAGACTCTGCTGAATTAGGAGAAAACAGGACCTATATGTTTCTGACTAAACCCCAACAAAAAGAAACCCACACTGATATTTCATCCTCAGACGCAGAAGGCTCTGACACAGACTCAGTGCAAGAGAGGGGTAGGGATGGGGAGGGGAGGCAGAGGTCGTGGCAGGTATAATAAAGCGACAACATATAAATCAAATTCCCAACTGAATAAACACCCAGACGGGAATATTACTAAACCACCATGCCCAGGTACATCTACGGTTTCCTCCTCTCCTTTTTTATGACAATCATCAATACAAATCCCCTATCACCTAAGAAACAAGTCATAGAGAGCACAGGACTCCTAACTAGACCTCACTCAAACAACCCCCAGATTGTGAATTAATCATGCATATTAACTTATGTAGACATTCAGCTATTGGGGAAAGGTCTCACTTTTGTACCCACAGTGAGATATGATGCGTTTGAATGGTGCAAGGATATAGCAGTTTTTACACGCAAACTCCAGTGGTATAAACACTTTTGCCAGCAAGACATTGAAGCATGCAGGTAATATAATATTGAATTACAGGATCTAGAGGCGACAAGGGCCCTGTCAGACCTGCTAACTGAAGCAGAGAAAGACAAATCAACAGGTCCTTTCACTGATCTTAGACCAAAGAGCACCCGCATGCCCCCACCATTGGCGGAGTCTTATATCTCTATTTTTTTAGAAACTGATTACGAATGAACTTGAGTCTTTGGCACCCACGGTCAGAGGTCATATCTCTCCCTGAGGAAGCTAGAACAGAATAAAAATGTGGTTGTCAAGCCCTCTGATAAAGGGGGCAATGTGCTAATCCTGTCTATCCTCAATGACACAGATTTTTATCAAATACTAGCAGAAGGACCGAGCTTCGCACGGGTATACTTAATCTATCTGTCGTAAAAAGATATCAACAGTTTCCCCCCATAACAGTGAACTCTACAGTACTCGCCCCTTTAACAATGACCTCCACAGTGCCCACCCCTTTAATAGTGACCTCCATAGTGGCCGCCCCTTTAACATTGACCTCCACAATGTCTGCCCCTTTAACAGTGACCTCCACAGTGCCTGCCCCTTTAACAGTGACCTCCACAGGGCCGGCCCCTTTAACATTGACCACCCCTTTAACAGTGACTTTCACAGTGCCCGCCCCTTTAACAGTGACCTCCAAAGTGCCCGCTCCTTTAACATTGACCATGCCTTTAACAGTGACCCTCATAGTGGCTGCCTGTTTAACAGTGACCTCCACAGTACCTGCCCATTTAACAGTGACCGCCCCTTTAACAGTGACCTCCACAGTGTCCGCCCCTTTAACCACCTCAGCTCCCCTACCTTAAACACCCTTAATGACCAGGCCACTTTTTACACTTCTGACCTACACTACTTTCACCGTTTTTTGCTCGGTCATGCAACTTACCACCCAAATGAATTCTACCTCCTTTTCTTCTCACTAATAGACCTTTCATTTGGTGGTATTTCATTGCTGCTGACATTTTTACTTTTTTTGTTATTAATCGAAATTTAACGATTTTTTTTTTGCAAAAAAATGTCATTTTTCACTTTCAGTTGTAAAATTTTGCAAAAAAAAAACATCCATATATAAATTTTTCTCTAAATTTATTGTTCTACATGTCTTTGTTAAAAAAAAAATGGTTTGGGTAAAAGTTATAGCGTTTACAAACTATGGTACAAAAATGTGAATTTCCGCTTTTTGAAGCAGCTCTGACTTGAGCACCTGTCATGTTTCCTGAGGTTCTACAATGCCCAGACAGTACAAACACCCCACAAATGACCCCATTTCGGAAAGTAGACACCCTAAGGTATTTGCTGATGGGCATAGTGAGTTCATAGAACTTTTTATTTTTTGTCACAAGTTAGCGGAAAATGATGATTTTTTTTTTTTTCCTTACAAAGTCTCATATTCCACTAACTTCTGACAAAAAATAAAAGCTTCCATGAACTCACTATGCCCATCAGCGAATACCTTGGGATGTCTTCTTTCCAAAATGGGGTCACTTGTGGGGTAGTTATACTGCCCTGGCATTCTAGGGGCCCAAATGTGTGGTAAGGAGTTTGAAATCAAATTCTGTAAAAAATGGCTGGTGAAATCCGAAAGGTGCTCTTTGGAATGTGGGCCCCTTTGCCCACCTAGGCTGCAAAAAAGTGTCACACATGTGGTATCTCCGTATTCAGGAGAAGTTGGGGAATGTGTTTTGGGGTGTCATTTTACATATACCCATGCTGGGTGAGAGAAATATCTTGGCAAAAGACAACTTTGTATAAAAAAATGGTAAAAGTTGTCTTTTGCCAAGATATTTCTCTCACCCAGCATGGGTATATGTAAAATGACACCCCAAAACACATTCCCCAACTTCTCCTGAGTACGGCGATACCAGATGTGTGACACTTTTTTTGCAGCCTAGATGCGCAAAGGTGCCCAAATTCCTTTTAGGAGGGCATTTTTAGACATTTGGATACCAGACTTCTTCTCACGCTTTGGGGCCCCTAGAATGCCAGGGCAGTATAAATACCCCACATGTGACCCCATTTTGGAAAGAAGACACCCCAAGGTATTCAATGAGGGGCATGGCGAGTTCATAGAATTTTTTATTTTTTTGGCACAAGTTAGCGGAAATTGATATTTTTTATTTTTTTCTCACAAAGTCTCCCGTTCCGCTAACTTGGGACAAAAATTTCAATCTTTCATGGACTCAATATGCCCCTCACGGAATACCTGGGGGTGTCTTCTTTCCGAAATGGGGTCACATGTGGGGTATTTATACTGCCCTGGCATTCTAGGGGCCCTAAAGCGTGAGAAGAAGTCTGGAATATAAATGTCTAAAAAATTTTACGCATTTGGATTCCGTGAGGGGTATGGTGAGTTCATGTGAGATTAAATTTTTTGACACAAGTTAGTGGAATATGAGACTTTGTAAGAAAAAAAAAATAATTTCCGCTAACTTGGGCCAAAAAAATGTCTGAATGGAGCCTGACAGGGGGGTGATCAATGACAGGGGGGTGATCAGGGAGTCTATATGGGGTGATCACCCCCCTGTCATTGATCACCCCCCTATAAGGCTCCATTCAGATGTCCGTATGTGTTTTGCGGATCCGATCCATCTATCAGTGGATCCGTAAAAATCATGCGGACGTCTGAATGGAGCTTTACAGGGGTGTGATCAATGACAGGGGGGTAATCAATGACAGGGGGGTGATCAGGGAGTCTATATGGGGTGATCACCACAGTCATTGATCACGCCCCTGTAAGGCTCCATTCAGACGTCCGTGTGCGTTTTGCGGATCCGATCCATCTATCAGTGGATCCGTAAAAATCATGCGGACGTCTGAATGGAGCTTTACAGGGGTGTGATCAATGACAGCGGGGTGATGAGGGAGTCTATATGGGGTGATCACCACAGTCATTGATCACGCCCCTGTAAGGCTCCATTCAGACGTCCGTGTGCGTTTTGCGGATCCGATCCATCTATCAGTGGATCCGTAAAAATCATGCGGACGTCTGAATGGAGCTTTACAGGGGTGTGATAAATGACAGGGGGGTAATCAATGACAGGGGGGGTGATCAGGGGCTAATAAGTGACGGGGGGGGGGGGGGGTGTAGTGTAGTGGTGCTTGGTGCTACTTTACTGAGCTACCTGTGTCCTCTGGTGGTCGATCCAAACAAAGAGGACCACCAGAGGACCAGGTAGCAGGTATATTAGACGCTGTTATCAAAACAGCGTCTAATATACCTGTTAGGGGTTTAAAAAAACACATCTCCAGCCTGCCAGCGAACGATCGCCGCTGGCAGGCTGGAGATCAACTCTCTTACCTTCCGTTCCTGTGAGAGCGCGCGCCTGTGTGCGCGCGTTCACAGGAAATCTCGGCTCACGCGAGATGACGCCAATTGGCGTTAGCGTAGCCTGGGGGAGCCGCCGCGATGACGCCTTTCGGCGTTAGCGTGGCGGCAAGCGGTTAAGGACCAGGCCATTTTTTGCAAATATGACCAGTGTCACTTTGTGTGAATAACCTTAAAACGTTTTTACTTATCCAGTCCATTCTGAGATTTTTTTTTTTGTCACATATTGTACTTCATGACACTGGTAAAATGGAGTCAGAAAAATTCATTTTTATTAATAAAAAAATACCAAATTTACAAAAATTTTGAAAAATTAGCAAATTTCTCTACTTCTAGAATTACAAAAAACTAAATGGCTGAACACTATTATACATACAAACAACAGAGCTAAGTAATGGGGGTCATTCTAAATAAAAATGGTACAATACCGACTATAAATGAGTGAATGGAAGCTCTTAGCGCACATATTTGCTCAAACATGTGTCGGGCCCATCTACCAAGCGTCAATGACCCCCATTTCTTAGCTCTATTGTTTGTATGTATAATGGTGTGCAGCCATTTTGTTTTTTGTAATTATATTTGCTTCATGGATATTCACCTGTGATTCTGAAGGTTCTAGTCTAAATTCTCTTGTAGTATATATTGAGGGTAGCGCCTCTTTTAGACTGAACACGCCCATCTACCTGGGACTTCTGAGCAGAGTACGTATATAGCTGGTCTCTACACTGCCCTGAATATTGTAGGCTTAAGTAAGTCCAAAGAGAGGCAGTATATTTAGTGTTAGGGACCCATCTGCGGAAGCCACCTTGACGCCAGGTAGATGGGCCCGACACATGTTTGAGCAAATATGTGCGCTAAGAGCTTCCATTAACTCATTTATAGTCAGTATTGTACCATTTTTATTTGGCAATACGAGTACCAGCTGAAGATGGTGGGTGAAAGAAGGAGCATTTGGCATCAGATGTGTGGTATCAGGCAGGTGGCAGCATCAGAATAGTAGCTGAGGCAGGTAGCCAGAAGTAACCGGTCTCTTTTGTCAAAGTGTTAGTGTGGAACCATGGATGATCTAGTCTGATGCATCAGGCATTGGTGGGTGGAAATCCTGTCTGATCCAAGTATGCCACCACCTGCTGGTTCAGGTCCTGCTCCAGATCTAGCTGCTGCTGGTGAGTACTTTTTTCACTAGGCAGATATAGAAAGCTGCTCCTCAGCGACTCTAGACTTAAGTTGCTGCTGATGGAGATCGAACTGCTCCTACCCGCCACCGCAGAGGAACGTAATCGTAGAGGGACACCCCCCCCCCCGTCATACCGGCGAGAGGATGGACGATGTTGCAGATAGGCAGCGGCCACCTCACTACATAGGATATCTCTATAGTAGTTCAGTTTGTCCTCCATCTCAGCGGCTGTAAAAAAGGCCCCCATTTTGGACAAGCAGCGAAGGTCCAACAAGGTGGAGAGCCAGAAGTCATCCCTCTGCCGAATGATGACAATTTGGTTGTCACTACGCAAGCGAGCATGCATCGGGCCATTTGTGCAAGTGACTTGGAGGGACTCCCTGCCACGGTGTGTCTAGGTCCTCTGCCTTGTTTTCCTCATAGCCCTGTAGCTCCTCTGACTGCTCCTGCTCCTCCTCTCCGGTCACCTGTGTGTAAAAACCACAAATTTTGCTGCACATTGCTTGTGCTCCAATGTCCTCCTCCTCCTCCGATTCAGAGCTCCCACAGAGCTCATGTGGATGTGAGGTGCCACGTCTCCAGTCCCCTGACCAGCCATATTTACCAGCATCTGTTCAAGGACATGAAACAGTGGAATGACATTATTCATCCCGTAGTCCAGGCAACTGACAAATAATGTGGCCTCCTCGAAGGGCCTGAGCAAACGGCTGGTGTGACGCATGAGTTGCCACTGGCTGACATCGAAGTTACACAGAGCAGTACTCTTGTCTGCTTGGATCATCAAGAAATCTTTTATGGCCTTTCTCTGTTCGTATAGTCGGTCCAACATTTGGAGGGTGGATTTCCAACAGGTGGAAACGTTGCATATCAGATTATGTTTGGGGATGTCGTTCTGCCGCTGCAGCTCAAGTAGGGTGTGCTTTGCGGTGTACGTGTGGCTGAAGTGCATGCAAAGTTTCCTGACCTTTTTTAGGATGTCTTGCAGATGGGTGGAAGACTTCAGAAACCGCTTGACAACCAAATTGAACACGCGTGCCATGCAGAGCGCATGGCTCAGCCCTCCTTGACGCAGCACCGACACCATGTTCTTCCCGCTGTCAGTCACCATGGTTCCGATTTTCATTTGTTGCGGAGAAAGCCAGGATTCGATTTCTTGATGAAGGACGTGGAGCAGTTCCTTCCCTGTGTGACTCCGTTCGCCCAGGCAAACGAGGTGCAGAACAGCGTGACACCGCCGTGCCCTGCACATGTGGTATGCTGGAGGGGCACTGTGAATTGTCCTTGCAGTAGAGGCAGAGGAGGTAGAGGCGGACATTGTCACAGGACCAAAGGAGTGACAACCTGGAGGCGGAAGCAGCGTCACCTGGCCAAGTTGCTGGTGTGGCTCTGCAGGAACCACATTCATGCAGTGGGCCATAAAGGACACATATTGTCCCTGACCGTAGTTACAGCTCCACATGTTGGTGAGGCCATGCACATTGGTAGACACTGACAGGCTCACGGACTGGCCCACCTTCTGTTCTACATGTGTGTGCAGGGCTGGTACTGCCTTTGTGGCAAAGAAATGACGGCTTGGGACTCTCCACCTCAGCTCGGCACAAACCATCAGTTCTCTGAAAGGTGCAGAGTCTACCACTTGGAAAGGGAGGGACTGCAGCACCAGCAACTTGGACAGAAGCATGTTCAGCTTCTGTGACGTTGGATGAGTGCACGCATACTGTTGTCTCTTGGCAATCGCTTCGGTGATCGATTGCTGACGGAATGACTGACGAGGAGGAGCATCAGGACTAGCAGATGATGGAAAGGACAGACAGCTCACTTCGGCTGAGGTGGAGCCTTGACAGCCTGAAACCAGGTGCCTACCACTGGGTGATGCAGCGGTTGCTGCGGCAGGCTGGATTACCACATCGGAGCCATGGTTCTCCCAGGCCATTTTATGGTGACGCTGCATATATTGACGCAGGGCCGTGGTGTCAACATTGGCAGCCTGGCCACAGATTCTACATATGGCCATGTTCAACTCCTCCGGCGGCTTAACAAATAACTGCCACACTGTCGAGTAGGTGATTTTACTACCCCAACACTATGCACTGACTGCTACCGCCGCTGTTTCTGTGAACCTGTGCACCACTACTTTCCGTGCAGTTATGCTCCTGCGAAGCAGATGGTCTACCCCAGGCACGACCTCCCACTGCTGCCACCCTGCTGACTCTTGACCGCGCTTACATAAATAAAAAAAATAGTGTACATATTAGGTATCGTTGCGTCCGTGACAACCTGCTCTATAAAAATACCACATGATCTAACCTGTCAGATGAATATTGTAAATAACAAAAAAAAAAAAAAAAAACTGTGCCAAAACAGCTACCTTGCCTCACAAAAAGTGTAATATAGAGCAACCAAAAATCATATGTACCCTAAACTAGTACCAACAAAACTGCCACCCTATCCTGTAGTTTCTAAAATGGGGTCAGTTTTTTGGAGTTTCTACTCTAGGGGGTGCATCAGGGGGGCTTCAAATGGGACATGGTGTCAAAAAAACAGTCCAGCAAAATCTGTCTGCCAAAAAACCATATGGCATTCCTTTCCTTCTGTGCCCTGCGCCCGTACAGCAGTTTACGATCACATATGGGGTGTTTCTGTAAACTACAGAATCAGGGCCATAAATATTGAGTTTTGTTTGGCTGTTAACCCTTGCTTTGTAACTGGAAAAAAAATTATTAATATGGAAAATCTGCCAAAAAAGTGAAATTTTGAAATTGTATCTCTATTTTCCATTAATTCTTGTGGAACATCTAAAGGGTTAACAAAGTTTGTAAAAAGTTTTGAATACCTTGAGGGGTGTAGTTTCTAGAATGGGGTCATTTTTGGGTGGTTTCTATTATGTAAGCCTCATAAAGTGACTTCAGACCTGAACTGGTCCTTAAAAAGTGGGTTTTTGAAAATTTCTGAAAAATTTCAAATTTGCTTCTAAATTTCTAAGCCTTGTAACATCCCCAAAAAATAAAATGTCATTCCCAAAATGATCCAAACATAAAGTAGACATATGGGGAATGTAATAACTATTAGGTATTACTATGTATTATAGAAGTAGAGAAAGTGAAACTTAAAAATTTGCAAATTTTTCAAAATTTGGGGTAAATTTTGTATTTTTTGATAAATAAAAATGAATTTTTAGGACTCCATTTTACCAGAGTCATGAAGTACCATATGTGGTGAAAAAACTATCTCAGAATGGCCTAGATAAGTCAAAAGCGTTTTAAAGTTATCACCACAAAGTGACACTGGTCAGATTTGCAAAAAATGGCCTGGTCCTTAAGGTGAACTATGGCCGTGTCCTTAAGGGGTTAAATGAAAGACAACTATATCTGGTTATTTCGTCCAAGAAAATTATTTATGGGGTAGTTGCAGAATCAAGACCACTATCACTGAAAACAACTACCTAAAACGTAACTTTTATTAAAGATCATTAAATACAGATCCCTTACAGGGGACCAATGAATACATGGACAAACACAAAAAAGAGCTGTTGTGAACCAGGCAGACGGCTACTGCTAGTGGATAGAGGCACGTATAGATTCCTGATGTCTGTCCCTAGGTATCCCTCAAACTATCCTCAGCCCAGAGATGCACCTGAATGGTAGGAGCACTCTGTCCACGTGCCTTGACTGCCTGTCCTTAAAAAGCCCTTGCTAATAGTAAAGTACCCAATACATAATCTACCAAATACCAGAGAAAAATTACATGGTTCTTAGTTTACACTAAATATGATACACACTTGTACATATCAAGAACAGTATAGATTTACGGTCCCGATCAAAACACGGTATTAAATTACTCGTCCCAACACGTTTCCCCTTATAATCTTAAAAGGTTCGTCAGGGGACACACAAGTATCAAATAATGCCAGTCAGATGTCACATGTGTCACAGATACACAACGGAAGCAAATCAAAAACCAAACAAAACCAAAAACTGGAGCCACTCAAGCCACGCACCACCGGTCTGTGAGTGGAAACTGAAGTGCATCACCAGATAAGTATCACACTGGTATTCAGTACGGTTTATCCAAATTTAGTAGCTACACGTATTGTGTGTCTAATTACTCTCATAGACCAGTGCTGGGTTGAGGGCGCTCCAGTTTTTGGTTCTGTTTGGTTTTTGTTTTGCTTTTGTTGTGTATCTGTGACACACGTGACATCTGACTGGCATTATTTGATACTTGTGTGTCCCCTGACGAACCTTTAAGATTATAAGGGGAAACGTGTCAGGAAGAGTAATTTAATACAGTGTTTTGATGTACAAGTGTGTATCATATTTAGTTTAAACTAAGAACCATGTAATTTTTCTCTGGTATTTGGTAGATTATGTATTGGGTACTTTACCATTAGCAAGGGCTTTTTAAGGACAGGCACTCAAGGCACGTGGACAGAGTGCTCCTACCATTCAGGTGCATCTCTGGGCTGAGGATAGTTTGAGGGATACCTAGGGACAGACATCAGGAATCTATACGTGTTGCCCAGTGCCTCTATCCACTAGCAGTAGCCGTCTGCTTGGTTCACAACAGCTCTTTTTTGTGTTTGTCCATGTATTCTTTGGTGACAACTATATCTGGCCCACAAAATCTCTTATCCACTCTTCCTTACGAAAGCTTTTTTGTCTGGACATAATTTTTTCCAGGCATCCTCTCACAGACTTCGCTATCTCCTCACCTCTTCCTAATTATTTTCTTTATCTCCTCCACCGTCACACCCAATAAAGTAGTGATTAGCTACAATTCCTCAGAGATCTTCCTCCATTTTCCCTATCTCCACCATCCTGTCCCTCCCCCATAGGTATCAGCAGTCTGTCTTGACTATAAGGGTCATCTCTGAAGTCCCTCTGAAACGGCACAGACCCATATATAAATAATAATAATAAAATAAAAGAGAAGATAGGGGACCCTCTTATGCAAATCGCTCCTAAAAGATAAAGGTTATTCAGTCCCAGTCTCTATTAGTGGTCTGTTCTTCACATCATCCTGTGTGCGATCTTGAGGATTTGGATGAGCCAGGATTATTTTGTTGCTGATGCCGTATGGTTGGTGATGAAAGTCCACGTGGAGAGAGATCCATATGGTTAGATATAAGACAGCATGGCTTCCTCAGTAGTCTTATAAATGTCCAGTTGACCCTAGTCCCTGAACACCTTCTAGACCGCAGGAAAGACAAATTTCTGTCTCCTCTTTACCAAAGCTGAGCAAATCATTGTAAAAGCTCTGTTTTATCGAAACTTCTGCTGAGAAGTCCCCAAATAAAAGCAATTTGTGGTCTCTTACCACTATGGGCCTTCCTTCTCTTTTAAACTTGCCCAAAATGGCAGCATTATACGCATACTTCAGATATTTAACGATGGTTGGGCGAGGCCTTGGGTCCCCATTGTTGTTTTTTAAGTCCCTTGGTGGTCCTATATGGTGTGCCCTTTCCACAGTACATGAAGCATTAATGCCCAAGGCTTGAGGGATCTCTATGGCGCAGATCCGAGAGCTACCAGGGGTAACCGATTCAGGAAGGCCTATAATTATCACATTACTCCTTCTGGATGTATTTTCTAAGTCTTCCACTTGTAGAGATTTGTTAGATTTCAGAATGTGCTGCATTTGGGTCTGGGACTTTCTAGTTCATCCTCTAGCAGGCTCAGGCGTTGTTATAGCTCCATTATCTGAGACGAGTGCAGGTCAATTTCTGCCTGGAGCTACGTCAGAGTTGCAGCCAAAGTCGCCTCTAGGGTTGTCTTTATATCTGGTGCTTACAGTGTCGCCACCTCAACTGCTAGTGTTTTACAAGATATAGCATGTGGCGCATTCAGCCACAATCTTGCCACTTTGGTGTCGTCCTTCTCTCCGAGGTAAAGGGCCACCTGCAGACGTGTCACCTCTGACCAAATACACAAACACTGAGTGTGGAATTCTCACCTGTGTATGGTTTGGTAACCAAGTCTTGGGCACTAAACGGCAGGAGCTCCTAAATCCTGCGGCCTTACATGCACGCCGGAAGCAGAAGTCCAACTACTTTTTTACACAAGTCAGTAAGGGGCCTAAAGCTAGGCCGATTATATATATTTTTTTTAAGTCCAGTCAAAGCATTACACGGATCCCTGCAGAAAGTAGAAGCTTGGCTGTCTTATGCTCTAAAAGCCTGGATTGCCAGAACCACAGATCAGAGCTGCTAAACCTTAGATGCTGCAGTCGCTATTGACCTTGGTATCTAAGTGGTTTCAGAGGGAGGGGGCTTCCTCTGTCACCCATTGGCTAATGGAATTGTGGGGTGCCAATGTCTTAACATGGCAGCCAGGGGTCTAATGGAGGGCCCAAGGTCTGACTATTAATATGTGCTACACCAGAGCTATAATTAAGGGCATAGGCCACTTTCTGGCTACCGTTGACAAATGTTGATATTATGTACCATTTGATATCTTTCACAAGCCATGTCCCCTTGTTGGGCAAATCTTCTGTGCTCTTTGTATAGAGGTCCTATGAATAGGATGGCCAACTGAACAGACACGCAACTTAGCCTACTCCACTCAAAACCTAAACCTGCACTAAACTCCCAACAGTGCAAGTGCAGATGGCAGATGCAGTGTATTGGAACGAAGGAGGCATTTTTAAGGACATGACCTATGTGTGGACAGCACAAAAGACTTGACCAACCAGAGGTCATACCTTATCAAATATAGAAAATAGTGCAGAAAATAAGCAAAGGCTATATTATTAAGTGCCAAACAGTCATTTTACAAACATATTGATCAACAGTAGTCAGAAAGTGGTTAACTCCTTTAAGGTGTTTGAATGAAGCTGTGGACATGCATGAGCACTGTCTCTATTCTACTCTAGGAGGCTGCCTAGATAGCTGAATTTAACAATCGGCAATCTATGGCAGTCCCATAAAGTTGATTAGACAGAACACAGTCCCTCATTCTAGTGATCGTCAGGGGCCCCAGAGGTCAGACCTCACTGATCAGAAACATCCCCTATCCGGTTATAAAAGGACAACCCCTGTAAATAAAAAGCTTTATTTAACTCCTTAAGGACCGGGCTCATTTTCACCTTAAGGACCAGGCCATTTTTTTGCAAATCTGACCAGTGTCACTTTATGTGGTGATAACTTTAAAACAGTTTGACTTATCCAGGCTATTCTGAGACAGTTTTTTCAACGAATATTGTACTTCATGACACTAGTAAAATAGAGTAAAAAAAATTCATTTTTAATTTAAAAAAAATAAAAAAATTGCCAAAAATTATCAAATTTCAATTTCTCTACTTCTATAATACATAGTAATACCTACAAAAAAAGTTATTACATTCCCCATATGTCTACTTTATGTTAGGATCATTTTTGGAATGAAATTTTATTTTTGGGGGACGTTACAAGGCTTAGAAGCAAAGAAGCAAATCTTGAAATTTTTCAGAAATTTTCAAAAACCCACTTTTTAAGGACCAGTTCAGGTCTGAAGTCACTTTATGAGGCTTACATAATAGAAACCACCCAGAAATGACTCCATTTTAGAAACTACACCCCTCAAGGTATTCAAAACTGATTTTACAAACTTTGTTAACCCTTTGTGTGTTCCACAAGAATTAATGGAAAATAGAGATACAATTTCACTTTTTTGGGCAGATTTTCCATTTTAATAATTTTTTTCCAGTTACAAAGCAAGGGTTAACAGCCAAACAAAACTCAATATTTATGGCTCTGATTCTGTAGTTTATAGAAACACCCATATGTGGTCGTAAACCACTGTACAGGGAACACGGCAGGGCGCAGAAGGAAAGGAATGCCATACGGTTTTTGGAAGGCAGATTTTGCTGGACTGGTTTTTTGTCATCATGTCCCATTTGAAGCCCCCTGATGCACCCCTAGAGTAGAAACTCCAAAAAAGTGACCCCATTTTAGAAACTACGGGATAGGGTGGCAGTTTTGTTGGTACTAGTTTAGGGTACATATGATTTTAGGTTGTTCTATATTACACTTTTTGTGAGGCAAGGTAACAAGAAATAGCTGTTTTGGCACCGTTTTTTTTTTTTGTTATTTACAACATTTATATGACAGGTTAGATCACGCATATATGATTTTATAGACCAGGTTGTCACGGACGCGGCGATACCAAATATGTATACTATTTTTTTCTTTATGTAAGTTTTACACAATGATTTCATTTTTGAAACAACAAAATAAATCATGTTTTAGTGTCTCCATAGTCTGAGAGCCATAGTTTTTTCCATTTGGGCGATTATCTTGGGTAGGGTCTCATTTTTTGCGGGATGAGATGACGGTTTGATTGGCACTATCTTGGGGTGCATATGACTTTTTGATCGCTTGCTATTACACTTTTTGTGATGTAAGGTGACAAAAAAAAAGAGGCTTTTTTTACACCGTTTTTATTTTTTACGGTGTTCATCTGAGGGGTTAGGTCATGTAATATTGCTATAGAACAGGTTATTACTGACGCGGCAATACCTGATATGTATACTTTTTTATTTATTTAAGTTTTACACAATAACAGCTTTTTTTAAACAAAAAAATTATGTTTTAGTGTCTCCATATTGAGCCATAGTTTTTTTTATTTTTGGGGCGATTGTCTTAGGTAGGGGCTTATTTTTTGCGGGATGAGGTGACTGTTAGATTGGTACTATTTTGTTTGCTTGCTGTTGTACTTTTTGTGAAGTAAGGTGACAAAAAATGGTTTATTTAGCACCGTTTTTATTTTTTTTATTGTGTTCATCTGAGGGGTTAGGTCATGTTATATGTTAATAGAGCCGGTCGATATGGATGAGGCGATATCTAATATGTCACACTAATTTTTACCAATTTTTTTAACTTTATTTGGGGAAAATGACGTTTTTGCTTATTTTTACTTGAAACTACATTTTTTTGGGGAGGGGGGGGGGGGGGGGGGAACTTTACAGGACCCCCCCGCGCATTGACCCAAGGTGCCTGCTCAATGATTTGAGCAGGCACCTTGCTCTGATCACCGCCCGCCGGTGATCGGAAATACACACAGTCCATAAGTACTAGGACATCACGGCGTACCTGTACGCCCTGTGTCCTTATGAGGTTAAAGAAAAAAATATATAATGGTTTTTTGAAAAGCACTGAAAAAAGTAAAAAACCTCTCCACATACTTGGTACTGCTGCATCAGTAACGACAGAGTGAACACCGTTACATAGTTAATACGGTTGAAAAAAGTCCATTGAATCCCGGTAGGAAGTGAGACTCAGATTTCTACACATTTTCATAAGTCATTTACTTTCAAGAACTCATCTAAACCATTTTTAAAACTGTCCACTGTTCCTCCTGTGACCACGTCCTGAGGAATTCTATTCCACAGTTCTTACAGTAAAGAAGCTTTGACACTTTTGGAGACTGAACTTTTTCTTCTCCAGTCAGAGGCAGTGCCTCCTTGTCTTTCGAGGGCATTTTACTTGGAACAGTTTTTAAACGTATTTTTTGTATGGCTTATTTATATATTTGTATAGGTTAATCATGTCCCCCCTTAGTTATGAAGAAAGATTAATATAAATTACATTTATTTAGTCTTGAGAAGAGATGTCTAAGACCCTCCAGGCCCCTTATCAGTTTAGTAGCCGTACAAAAAAAAAAAAAGCCTGAATAGTCTTTATTTTTTCTACTGACAAATATCAAGTTACCACATAACTAATATATAAAAAAATAAAAAAGGGAAAACGTTATTGGTCTTGAGCTGCAGTGAAACATAAAAACTAGTAAAAGTAGTAAAAGTCTTTAACCCCTTAAAGACAGAGACAATATTTGTTGTTTCCTTTCCACCTTCCAAAAGCCACGACAGTCACATAAGGGTTTATTTTTTGCAGGACAAAAAATTTTTTATCGCACCATTTAATTTATCATAGCTTGTATTGGAAAACATTTTTTGTTGGGTAAATCTGAAAAAAAAAAAAAAAAGTTTTTGGGGTTTTGATATGCTATTCACTATAACGGGGATCAGCAACCTTCGGCACTCCAGCTGTGTTGAAACTACAACTCCCAGCATGCACACCTCCATGGCTGTTCTCAGAACTCCCAGAGAAGTGAATGGAGCATGCTGGGAGTCGTAGTTTCACCACAGCTGGAGTGCCGGAGGTTGCTGATCCCTGCACTATAAGCTAAAAATGACATGATGTCTTTATTCTGCGAGTCACTGTGATTACAGTATAGTATAGTGGTATAGCTCTTATGTTTTACTTTAAAAAATAAAAATAAACACCTTTGAAAAAAATATAAATTTGCTTTGCATCACCATTTTTGGACACCGATAACTTTTTATATTTCTGTCTACAGAGCTGTATGAGGGCTTGTTTTTTTTTTACAAGGCGAACTGGAGTTTTTATTGGTACGTATAACTTTTTCATCACTTTTTCTAAAAAAAAATTTTTTAGGGTACAATGCGACCAAATTTTTTAATTTTTTTTTGTCCATTACGCATTCACCGTGAAGGAAAAAGAATTTTTTTATTTTAATAATTCAGACATTTTTTAAAGTGGCTATACCTTTTAGAGGAAATTTATCAAACTCATTGCGCCACTTATCTGGCGGTAAAATTTGGCAAATATTGGCATACATTTCTTTTTTTTGCATGAAATCCTATGATATCTAAGCACCTATGCCACACTGTCACTTTTCAAAGTAGTCCATGTATGATGCATTCACTATATGCGACTTTTACAAAGGTCACATCTCCATGCTAGGTAGCCACCTGTTGTACTTGTAAACATAGGTGTAAAATACATTGCAATCACACCAAATATATTAAAGGTACAGCATTTCATAAATTTGGTGCCGGCAGAAAAAGTAAAAACAGATGTAAAATGACAAAAAAAAAAAAAAAAAAAAAAAGTGATAAATGTCTAAAAGTGATATATGTAAAATTTGGAAAGGGGGTGATTTGAATATATTTTTACCTTTTTTTCTGTCTCCTAAACCCTTTTGGGACATTTCGTAATTTAACTTTTTCATTTTTACTTCTTTGCAGGATTTAAGGATTTTTTCTGCAGAAGTGGCAAAAAAGTATTGAGGATATTTCGTAAAGATGGCACGGTCTCATCTTACAAATCAGCAGATAACTCAAGTGAGGGAAGAGCTTCTTCTAAGAGATCGGGTGGTAACAACAGAAAGGATGTAAGATCTAGTACCCCCAAGAAAATCCATTTAGCAGGATTCCTTTTGGAACCTTTTCCCCTAAAGAAGGTGGTGAGGCAGGGAAGTCCACTCCCCCCCACCTTATTTAGCCCTAGAACACATGGTGAGATATTTAGAAGATTCAACTATCTACATATTCGAATTCCAATAGGAGGCAGGGAGGTGAAAATTGTGTTGTTCGCAGAGTACGTCACTTTATTTTTTAATAACCCGCAACACCACCTAGAAATTTTTTTTCTTTTATTGTTCAATTTGGGAGCTTTTCTGGGTACCAAGTGAACACACAAAAGAGAATTGTTAACTTTAGGCTCAGGAGTCTCCCGATCTACATCTACCCCTATCAATTATCCAGGATACAAGATCGGAAAATTTCCAGAATCAATTTATAACCTAAATCTTTATTGAAAAACACTATATGAATGCAGAAATACGATAATTGATGACTACTTTTAAATACATGGAATGGTATTGCCAGGCTGATATTAAGGGGTCTTTAGGTAAATTGAAACTTTGAAATAAACCATATGTAAGTAGAGGAAGGGGGAGTAATTTTGGCTACTTTAGCAGGGAATCTCAGGTTTTTGAAGTTCTCTTCCCTATATCCATATTACCTCCTGAAGAGATAACAGGGATTGTCAGGGAATATGTCCTTTTGGTGTAGCGATGATGGCGTAGGTGGTTGACTGATATATCCCGATTGTAATTCTGTTATAATTTTATAATTTATATTATGTTATATATAAAATTACATATTTGTATTTTTCTAAATGCTGTTTTATACCTTTTTAACCCCTTAAGGACTCAGCCCTATTTCACCTTAAGGACTTGGCCATTTTTTGCAAATCTGACCAGTGTCACTTTAAGTGCTGATAACTTTAAAACGCTTTGACTTATCAAGGCCATTCTGAGATTGTTTTTTTCGTCACATATTGTACTTCATGACACTGGTAAAATGAAGTTAAAAAAAATCATTTTTATTTATAAAAAATTACCAAATTTACAAAAAATTGCAAATTTTTAAGTTTCAATTTCTCTACTTTTATAATACATAGTAATACCTCCAAAAATAGTTATTACAAACCGGATTCCAAAAAAGTTGGGACACTATACAAATCGTGAATAAAAACTGAATGCAATGATGTGGAGGTGCCAACTTCCAATATTTTATTTAGAATAGAAAATAAATCACGGAACAAAAGTTTAAACTGAGAAAATGTACCATTTTAAAGGGAAAAATATGTTGAATCAGAATTTCATGGTGTCAACAAATCCCAAAAAAGTTGGGACAAGGCCATTTTTACCACTGTGTGGCATCTCCCCTTCTTCTTACAACACTCAACAGACGTCTGGGGACCGAGGAGACCAGTTTCTCAAGTTTAGAAATAGGAATGCTCTCCCATTCTTGTCTAATACAGGCCTCTAATTGTTCAATCGTCTTGGGCCTTCTTTGTTGCACCTTCCTCTTTATGATGCGTCAAATGTTCTCTATAGGTGAAAGATCTGGACTGCAGACTGGCCATTTCAGTACCCGGATCCTTCTCCTACGCAGCCATGATGTTGTGATTGATGCAGAATGTGGTCTGGCATTATCTTGTTGAAAAATGCAGGGTCTTCCCTGAAAGAGATGACGTCTGGATGGGAGCATATGTTGTTCTAGAACCTGAATATATTTTTCTGCATTGATAATGCCTTTCCAGACATGCAAGCTGCCCATGCCACCCCATACCATCAGAGATGCAGGCTTCTGAACTGAGCGTTGATAACAACTTGGGTTGTCCTTGTCCTCTTTGGTCCGGATGACATGGCGTCCCATATTTCCAAAAAGAACTTCGAATCGTGACTGGTCTGACCACAGAACAGTCTTCCATTTTGCAACACTCCATTTTAAATAATCCCTGGCCCAGTGAAAACGCCTGAGCTTGTGGATCTTGCTTAGAAATGGCTTCTTCTTTGCACTGTAGAGTTTCAGCTGGCAACGGCGGATGGCACGGTGGATTGTGTTCACTGACAATGGTTTCTGGAAGTATTCCTGACCCCATTCTGTGATTTCCTTTACAGTAGCATTCCTGTTTGTGGTGCAGTGTCGTTTAAGGGCCCGGAGATCACGGGCATCCAGTATGGTTTTACGGCCTTGACCCTTACGCACAGAGATTGTTCCAGATTCTCTGAATCTTCGGATGATGTTATGCACAGTTGATGATAGATGCAAAGTCTTTGCAATTTTTCGCTGGGTAACACCTTTCTGATATTGCTCCACTATCTTTCTGCGCAACATTGTGGGAATTGGTGATCCTCTACCCATCTTGGCTTCTGAGAGACACTGCCACTCTGAGAAGCTCTTTTTATACCCAATCATGTTGCCAATTGACCTAATTAGTGTTAACTGGTCTTCCAGCTCTTAGTTATGCTCAAATTTACTTTTTCCAGCCTCTTATTGCTACTTGTCCCAACTTTTTGGGGATTTGTTGACACCGTGAAATTTTGAATCAACGTATTTTTCCTTTAAAATGATACATTTACTCGGATTAAACATTTGATCTGTCATCTACGTTCTATTACAAATAAAATATTGACAGTTGCCATCTCCACATCATTGCATTCAGTTTTTATTCACAATTTGTTTAGTGTCCCAACTTTTTTGGAATCCGGTTTGTACTTTACATTCCCCATATGTCTACTTCATGTTTGGATCATTTTGGGAATGATATTTTATTTTTTGGGGACGTTACAAGGCTTAGAAGTTTAGAAGCAAATCTTGAAATTTCAGAAATTTTCAAAAACCCAATTTTTAGGGACCAGTTCAGGTCTGAAGTCGCTTTGCGAGGATTACATAATAGAAACCACCCAAAAATGACCCAATTCTAGAAACTAAACCCCTCAAGGTATTCAAAACTGATTTTACAAACGTCGTTAACCCTTTAGGTGTTCCACAAGAATTAATGGAAAATAGAGTTGAAATTTCAGAATTTCAATTTTTGGGCAAATTTTCAATTTTAATCAATTTTTCCCAGTAACAAAGGAAGAGTTAACAGCCAAACAAAACTCAATATTTATGGCCCTGATTCTGTAGTTTACAGAAACACCCCATATGTGGTCGTAAACCGCTGTACGGGCACACGGCAGGGCGCAGAAGGAAAAGAATGCCATACGGTTTTTGGAAGGCAGATTTTGCTGGACTGGTTTTTTTGACACCATGTCCCATTTGAAGCCCCCCTGATGCACCCCTAGAGTAGAAACTCCAAAAAAGTGACCCCATTTTAGAAACTACGGGATAGGGTGGCAGTTTTGTTGCTACTAGTTTAGGGTACATATGATTTTTGGTTTCTCTATATTACACTTTTTATGAGGCAAGGTAACAAGAAATAGCTGTTTTGGCACCGTTTTTATGCGGCGATACCCAATATGTATACTTTTTTTTATTTATGTAAGTTTTACACAATGATTTCTTTTTTTAAACAAAAAAAATAATCATGTTTTAGTGTTTCCATAGTCTGAGAGCCATAACTTTTTCAGTTTTTGGGCGATTACCTTGGGTAGGGTATGATTTTTGCGGGATGAGATGACAGTTTTATTGCCACTATTTTGGGGTGCGTGTAACTTTTTGATCGCTTGCTATTACACTTTTTGTGATGTAAGGTGACAAAAAATAGCTTTTTTTACACCGTTTTTATTTTTATACGGTATTCACCTGAAGGGTTAGGTCATGTGATATTTTTATGGAATAAAAACAAAACCTTCATGTGGAAAGGATATTCCACTAGCCTATGTTTGCAGGATAAGGCAGTCAATTATTGATTGAGTAGGCTATTGGGACAGTAGCCCTAATGCTGGCCCTAATGATGTTGCCCTGCCTGCAAACGGAATAGCCACCCCGATAGGGGCGATCCAGTGTCTCGTACCTCCTAGTAATCCCTAGAAGGCCCTGATACAGGTGTCGGATGTCAGCACAATGGTGCTGTCCCTATAGTGAGACCTAGGCTATTATAAACATCAAAAAAAATAAACATACATAAAAAAAACTCCCCCAGTGAGGTGGCGATGGACCACCTTAATACATATAGTGCAAGAACATAAATCAAAGTGATATAGTGCATGTACACATCAAGTGTCGAATAAAACAATCCTGACCACCATGTCCCAACGCGTTTCGCCTTGTTGGTTTTAGGCTCTTCAGGGGAAAAAACATTAATAGACGTAACAAAGTGTTGAACACCACAAATTTACACTGGAGTTTATAGAGCCTGCGATAATTGATCTCTCCTCATAAAGTGGTTACCGATATCAAAATCCACTAACATTTAATTTCAAGCTGTATAGCTATAAAGACTAGGTATAGACTAGTTAATGGTCGAATCATCAACAAACAATAACAGCTATAAAATACTTGTTAGAATAGCCCACTCATTGTAGCACTATCTAAATTGCACTATAGTGCACCAGGGTGCGCTATCATGTAATTAACATGTTTGGTATGCATATATATTATATTATGGGCAACTATGAATCAGAAGTTTGGAATACAGGTATGTAACCATATCCTATGTTCTCAGTGCACTTATGTGCAGATATATCACAAGACTTATGACATGGATTTTTCAACATTTAAGCCAGTAAGAAATAGTATGTTGATTTCTATAGTAAGAGGACAAGCTGGTATTGCCAGCTGTACTTGCGTCACCAACAGGTGTATTATAGCAGCATCCCATGTAGTTCAATTCAGCGCGTTGTCCCCTGGTCAAGATGGAGATAGAGCGGCCTCCCGATATAGGCCCTTGTGGTAAGTCCTCATGCACACAACAGTGAAAAAGAAACGTCCGTTAAAGGGTCTATTCACACATCCTTTTTATCCTATCCAGATATATGTTACTTCTTTTGCGGATCCGTGTTTCCACAAAAACCTTCTGTTTTTACCAAAGTGGTTCCGAATCCGTTCCATTTTTCCAGTGTACTACTCCACTGGCTGATTTCTCGCCAACTCTGACAGCAATCAGCAATGCTGGACGAAGAAACGGGGAGGAAGAGGAGACGGCAGCGAGTCCATCCAATAGTTGCTCAGCGCCTACAGAAAGGACAATACCACACCTTGTTGAACCGCCTAAGGCAGGATCGCGTTCCGGAGGCGGCAGCTCTGCACAGAGTCACGCATATATGCGTCATCTCACGAGACGCAAGATTTCCTGTGAAAGCGAGCGCGTTCACAGGATCGGAAGGTAAGCGAGTGGATCTCCAGCCTGCCAGCAGCGATCGTTCGCTGGCAGGCTGGAGATGCGATTTTTTTAACCCCTAACAGGTATATTAGACACTGTTTTGATAACAGCGTCTAATATACCTGGTACCTGGTCCTCTGGTGGGCCCTTTTGTTTGGATCGACCACCAGAGGACACAGGCAGCTCAGTAATAAGTAGCACCAAACACCACTACACCCCCCCCCCCCCCCCCGTCACCCCATATAGACTCATTGATCACCCCCTTGTAAGGCTCCATTCAGACGTCCATATGTTTTTTACGGATCCACGGATCGGATCCGCAAAACACATACAGAGGTCTGAATGGAGCCTGACAGGGGGGGTGATCAATGACAGGGGGGTGATCACCCCATATAGACTCCCTGATCACCCCCCTGTAAGGCTCCATTCAGACATTTTTTTGGCCCAAGTTAGCGGAAATTTTATATTTTTTTCTTACAAAGTCTCATATTCCACTAACTTGTGTCCAAAAAATAAAATCTCACATGAACTCACCATACCCCTCACGGAATCCAAATGCGTAAAATTTTTTAGACATTTATATTCCAGACTTCTCACGCTTTAGGGCCCCTAAAATGCCAGGGCAGTATAAATACCCCACATGTGACCCCATTTCGGAAAGAAGACACCCCAAGGTATTCCGTGAGGGGCATATTGAGTCCATGAAAGATTTAAATTTTTGTCCCAAGTTAGCGGAAAGGGAGACTGAGAAAAAAACAAAAAATCAATTTCCGCTAACTTGTGGCAAAAAAATAATTCTATGAACTCGCCATGCCCCTCATTGAATACCTTGGGGTGTCTTCTTTCCAAAATAGGGTCACATGTGGGGCATTTATACTGCCCTGGCATTTTAGGGGCCCTAAAGCGTGAGAAGAAGTCTGGGATCCAAATGTCTAAAAATGCCCTCATAAAAGGAATGTGGGCATCTAGGCTGCAAAAAAGTGTCACACATCTGGTATCGCCGTACTCAGAAGAAGTTGGGCAATGTGTTTTGGGGTGTCATTTTACATATACCCATGCTGGGCGAGAAATATCTTGGTCAAATGCCAACTTTGTATAAAAAAATAAAAATGGGAAAAGTTGTCTTTTGCCGAGATATACTCATGCTGGGTGAGAGAAATATGTAAAAAAATACCACATGTGTGACACTTTTTTGCAGCCTAGGTGGGCAAACAGGCCCACATTCCAAAGAGCACCTTTAGGATTTCACAGGTTATTTTTTTTTACACATTTTGATTTCAAACTACTTATCACACATTAGGGCCCCTAGAATGCCAGGGCAGTATAACTACCCCACAAGTGACCCCATTTTGGAAAGAAGACACCCCAAAGGTATTCCGTGAGGGGCATGGAGAGTTCCTAGAATTTTTTATTTTGTCACAAATTAGCGGAAAATGATTTTTTTTTTTTCTTACAAAGTCTCATATTCCACTAACTTGTGACAAAAAATAAAAACTTCCATGAACTCACTATGCCCATCACGAAATACCTTGGGGTGTCTTCTTTCCAAAATGGGATCACTTGGGTAGTTATACTGCCCTGGCATTTTAGGGGCCCGAATGCGTGAGAAGTGGTTTGAAATCAAAATCTGTAAAAAATGGCCGATGAAATCCGAAAGGTGCTCTTTGGCATGTGGGCTCCTTTGCCCACCTAGGCTGCAAAAAAGTCACACATCTGGTATCACCGTACTCAGGAGAAGTTGGGCAATGTGTTTTGGGGTGTCTTTACATATACCCATGCTGGGTGAGAGAAATATCTTGGCAAAAGACAACTTTTCCCATTTTTTTATACAAAGTTGGCATTTGATCGAGATATTTATCTCACCCAGCATGGGTATATGTAAAATTACACCCCAAAACACATTGCCCAACTTCTCCTGATTACGGCAATACCAGATGTGTGACACTTTTTTGCAGCCTAGGTGGGCAAAGGGGCCCACATTCCAAAGAGCACCTTTCGGATTTCACCGGCCATTTTTTACAGATTTTGATTTCAAACTTCTTCTCACGCATTCGGGCCCCTAAAATGCCAGGGCAGTATAACTACCCCACAAGTGACCCCATTTTGGATGGGCATAGTGAGTTCATGGAAGTTTTTATTTTTTGTCACAAGCTAGTGGAATATGAGACTTTGAAGGAAAAAATAGTGGAAAATGATTTATTTATTTTTTCTTACAAAGTCTCATATTCCACTAACTTGTGACAAAAAATAAAAAGTTCTATGAACTCACTATGCCCATCAGCGAATACCTTAGGGTGTCTACTTTCCGAAATGGGGTCATTTGTGGGGTGTTTGTACTGTCTAGCCATTGTAGAACCTCAGGAAACATGACAGGTGCTCAGAAAGTCAGAGCTGCTTCAAAAAGCAGAAATTCCCATTTTTGTACCATAGTTTGTAAATGCTATAACTTTTACCCAAACCATTTTTTTTTTTATCAAAGACCTGTAGAACAATAAATTTAGAGAAAAATTTATATATGGATGTCGTTTTTTTTGCAAAATTTTACAACTGAAAGTGAAAAATATTTTTTTGCAAAAAAATCTTTAAATTTCGATTAATAACAAAAAAAAAGTTAAAATGTCAGCAGCAATGAAATACCACCAAATGAAAGCTATTAGTGAGTGAGAAGAAAAGGAGTAAAATTCATTTGGGTGGTAAGTTGCATGACCGAGCAATAAACGGTGAAAGTAGTGTAGTGCAGAAGTGTAAAAAGTGGCCTGGTCATTAAGGGTGTTTAAGCTAGGGGGGCTGAAGTGGTTAATGATCTGCGACAGGACCCCAATAAGTTCAAAACTTACTGCCAGATGTCCATGGAAACATTCGACCATCTCCTGGTCTCTCTTCATTCTGACCTCAGTTTCCGGGATACTAGTATGCGGCGCTGCATCTCTCTTGAGCAAAGGCTGATAGTCACTTTGAGGTAAGTGAATTTTTTCCATGTGAAACACTATATATTGCTTAATAATATATGAAAATGGTTAGAAAAGTAAATACTCTTTTTTTTTTTTCCAGATTCCTTGCTACTGGGAATTCATTTGCTTCCTTGCATTTTGAGTTTCTCTTTGGAATCTCTACAATCTCTGGGATTGTCTGCCATACCTGCAAAGTTATATGGCAGCGTCTCAAAGAAGCCGTGATGCCCACCCCCAAGGCGGAAGATTGGTAAAATCCCTCGGCGATACGTAGCCAATCTGAGCAATTTCCTAACTGCATTGGGGCACTGGACGGTAAGCATATCCGTATAAAGAAGCCGCCTCGCTCAGGGTCCCGGTACTTAAATTACAAACAATATTTTTCTGTAGTGCTGATGGCCCTTGCTGACCGTAACTACAGGTTTGTAATTGTGGATATCGGGCCTATGGGAGCTCTTCAGATGCCCGCAACTTTAGTGCTTCCAGAATGGGTGAACGGCTTCAGACAAACCAGCTTGCCCTGCCAGAGCCCAGTAGACTACCCGGATCTGCAGGTTCGCCGGCTCCATTTGGGATTGTGGCAGACGAAGGATTCGCATTGTCACTCCACATGATGCGGCCCTTCCCTCAACGTGATCTGGATGACAGGAAGCGCATCTTCAACTATCAATTGACTCATGCCCATCGGTATGTGGAGTGCGCTTTCGGAATACTGTCCACTAAGTGTCGAGTATTCTTGTCATCTCTACAGATGAATCCGGAGAATGCCACCCTGGTGATACAGGCTTGTGTACTACTACACAACTTCACCAGGATCCACGATGCCTCCACAGATGCAGAATTGGGCCTAAATATGACCTCTCATGTCAGTTTAGACCTGAGCCGGCCTGGACGACTTTGAACAGCTGGACTAGCTGTTCGGGAACTCTATGCCGACTTCAGCAGTCCTGAGGGGGCATTGTCGTGGCAGTTGGATGCCATCCATGGAGGACGTTGATTTCAGCTGGAATCTGGTTTAAATTTAATTTTTTTTATTTTTTTCTTAGTTTAGTTAGATCCCCTGTTAGTTTAGATTAGGGACTCTCAAGAGAATGAGGACCCTTGATGTGGGCTTGCGGGCTGAGGTATTTTGTAAAATCCAAATTTTTGGTGAAAATACCTTCTAATACCTCATTTCTAATTAAGTCTTTAAAGGGTGTCTGTCACCCCACAAAACACATTTTTTTTTTTTTTGGATAGTTAGATTCCTCATAGCGCGATATAGGAGAATATAATACTTACTTTCATGCGGCCGATTCTTTATAAAACAAAGTTTTATAATATGTAAATGAGGGCTCTACCAGCATCTCTTTCGGTGATGTCATCGGCACAGGCGCACTGAGGGAGTGCTGAGGAGACGAGCCTCCTCATCTCAGAGCGCCTGCGCCGAATGACCAGAGGCGCGCGATTTTTGAATTACTGACAGGGCCGGCCGGAGGAAGAGATCACGGCTGGCCCTGTCAATCAACACGGCGAGGGGGCGGTTTTCTGCTGCGGCTACCAGCAAGTAGACGCCCTACTTGCTGGTAGAGCCCTCATTTACATATTATAAAACTTCGTTTTATAAAGAATCGGCCGCATGAAAGTAAGTAAGACTATTATATTCTGCTATATCGCGCTATGAGGAATCTAACTATCCCAAAAAAAAATAATGAGTTTTGTGGGGTGACAGAAACCCTTTAACATAAAAATCATAATTTTTTTTTTATTAAATTACTTGTTGTCCAGGTTCAGAGCTGAACTCAAATAGGTCCCATATCTAATAATTTTTTAATGGGATATGGCCTCCTGCACACGACCGTTTTCTGGATGTTTTTTGCGTTCTGTATACGGAACCATTCATTTCAATGGTTCCGCAAAAAAAACGGAATGTACTCCGTATGCATTCCGTTTCCGTACAAAGATAGAACATGTCCTATTATTGCCCACAAATCACGTTCCGTGGTACCATTCAAGTCAATGGGTCCGCAAAAAAACGGAACACATACGGAAATGCATCCGTATGTCTTCCGTTCCCGTTCCGTTTTTTGCGGAACCATCTATTGAAAATGTTATGCCCAGCCCAATTTTATCTATGTAATTACTGTATATGCCATACGGAAACACAAGGGAAACAAAAAAGCGTCACAACGGATCCGTGAAAAACAGACCGCAAAACACTGAAAAAGCCATACGGTCGTGTGCAGGAGGCCTATGTCTGGGTTCATCTCTGAATTTGAACACCACATGACGTAATCAGACCCGCAATCCACAAAGAATTTACTTACCTAGTCTGCATAGAAGTATAGATCAGCATTTAAAGGGAACAGCACATGTTTTTTTACTGTTTGTACTAAGCTAAATTCTGTACATGCATTTTAGTGATTTAAACAAACAATGTACTGTCTAATTTAAAGCAGAAATTTCATCTAGAATTAAAAATTTTATATTTCATTTTATGTTATTGACCTACACAAATAGTAGTTCATTAATATAAAATGTATTCCTAAATAAAATAAAATATCTGCATGTTCCGTTGTTGGAACAGCCAGCCAAATCTGTGCTGAATCTATACAACTGCTCTGCTAGTTTTCTGCTCCAGCCCCATTCACTGTATAATGGAATTGTGCAGGAGTGAATGGGGCCAGTGCAGAAATAAACCACCACATTGATCTACCTTAATGGATCGTGAAGGCTGATCCCCAGCAGGAACACGGATCCTGCTCACGCCATTGTGAAAGAGATATATATATATATATTTTTTTTTTTTAAAAGACGTTCAATATCAGAATTTTTTTTTAATTAACAATATATTATTTTAATATAAAAATATTAACTGGAAATATAAAGGATTTAAAAAATAAATACATTTTTATATACCAAATAATTCCCTGGTAAAAAGGGCCCGGTGTATGGATCACAAGGGTTTCTGGCCTATTCAACCTGTATACAGGCGTTTCGATATTGAGATGCTGATCTCTTAAAAGCTCCATTCGATGTACTATGTCAAAAGGTTCACTGTGTCTATAAAGATCCATTAGTAATCAAAGTGATGAGAGACCACGTGTCTTCAGGCACACAAGCGAGACTTGATGCCAGACTTCTTATTCTCTCTTCTATACTGTCCGACCGATTCCAATTTAGAAGTTTTAGAACCCGAGCATCAATCAAGTTCCTAACCTCTAAATCAGAATCGGCCGCGTGTCTGCGCCGTCGTATGCCTGAAGGGCGAACAGGTTGCTCTTGAACCGGAGTAGTAAGCCCATTTGCCGAAATTTCAGGAGATGTTCTCATCGGTTCACTAGTATTTTCTGGAATTTAGTCTCTGGTTTCTTTTAGTGGTGCTCGAGAGGCCTCTTGTGAAAGATTCCCTGTGGCCTCCGGATTTTGAGTGGAATCAGAGATTATCAACAGTTCTATAAAGAAATTTTTTTTTATATATATATATATATATATATATATATATATATATATATATATATATATATATATATATCTATATCATTTCAAATAACGTGCTAAAATTGAACAGTAGTAGAACCGCTACTTGACAAAAAATAAATAAATGCCAAACTTAATTTTTAAATTATGTAAATAACAGTGAAGCTCTATTCTTAAAAATGTTCAGCCTCTCTGCAGCAGTGATCTTCCTATAGGGCAGTCATGTCCAACCTGCAGCCCTCCTGCTACAGTAAAACTACAACTCCCAGCTTTCATAGATAGCTTACAGCTACTAGGGCATGCTTGGAGTTGTAGTTTTGCTGCAGTTGGAGTGGCGCAGGTTGGACTTGACTGCTATAGGGGCTTTTTTATATATACGGGTAGTCAGGCTGCTAACACTAGGGATCGACCGATATTGATTTTTTAGGGCCGATACAGATAATTTGTGAACTTTCAGGCCGATAGCCGATAATTTATACCGATATTCTGGGAATTTTCATTTTTGAGAAAAAAAATAATTCCTACACAAATCTGCTGAAAATTAATGTTTATTGTTAATGTGTATTTTTTTTGTTTATTGTTAATGTGTATTTTTTTTTTTATAAATCTTTTTCATTTATACTTAATATTTTTGTGTTTTTTTTTACTAACTTTTAACCCCCTTAGGGACTAGAACCTTTGTCCTATTCACCCTGATAGATCTCTATCAGGGTGAATAGGATCTCACACTGTCCCTGCTGCTCTGTGCATAGTGCACACAGCAGCATGGAGCTGAACATGGCAGCCAGGGCTTCAATAGCGTCCTGGCTGCCATGGTAACCGATCGGAGCCCCAGGCTTACACAGCTGGGGCTCCGATCGGAGGAGCAGGGGAGAGGGGATCCTGTGGCCACTGCCACCAATGATTAATACTGGGTGGGGCGCACTGCGCCACCAATGTTTTTACTATTGGCCGGGATTGGGATGGGGGGCGCACTGCGCCACCAATGATTAATACTGGGGGGCTTGGGGGGGGCGCACTGCGCCACCAATGAAGATAAGTCTCTCGATCATTCATATACAGGAGGCGGGAGCTGGCTGCAGAATCACATAGCCGGCTCCCGACCTCTATCAGCGGTAGCTGCAATCCGCGGCACCTGAGGAGTTAACTACCGCGGACCGCAGCTATTGCTCATAGAGGTCGGGAGCCGGCTATGTGATTCTGCAGCCAGCTCCCGCCTCCTGTATATGAATGAATGAGAGGCTTATCTTCATTGGTGGCGCAGCGGCCACAGCCCCTCCCCTCCTCTTATGTTCTATCCCCTCATTGGCGGCAGCGGCAGCAGCACAGGGGGAGGAGACACTGCTTCCTTCTCCCCTGTGCTGCGGAGGGAACACAGAACGCGCTGAGAGCAGCGCGATCTGTGTTCCCCATACGTTATCGGTATATCGGCAAAATAGATGCCGATAACGTTCAAAATCCTCAATATCGGCCAAACCGATAATCGGTCGATCCCTAGCTAACACCCTGCTATTGTGTGGCCCTGTTCACATCAGTTTTTTGATCACTTATTTCTATATTGAGCCAAAACCAGTTGTGGGTCAAAAACTTAGAACAGGTGCAGTTATTTTTATTATTCCTAATCTCTGAGTAGCCTCCACTCCAGGTTTTGGCTCACAAAAAAAGTGGAAAATAAATGATCAATTTAATGACGTCTGAACAAGGCTTGTCTGAAGCGCTATGTCTGTATAGGTCGTCGGACATGCATGACCAGTGCAAAACTGGGTACACACACGGACACAGCGCTATCACACTGAAATTTTATTACATTGGATATATAATAAAAACGCTTACCCCTCCTTAAATCCATAATTGGTTTCAAAAAATCCAGCTGACGGGTATATAAATGTTTTTTTTCTTTAAGGACCCATCGCCACTACGAAGCTTGAGATTTTGTTCACGACGATATTGGTCCCGGCACGAGTACCACAGTTTTTTTTAACGTTAAGTCTTACTGTAAAAATAAAAAAAATTAAAAAATTATTAATTTTATAAGAGACCGCCACAATCAATTAAAAACCAATTTTGCTATAATGCATCCATGAGCCATCTGAATAAAGAACAAAATCCTTATGACCCTATCAGCACCTACACCACATATGTGCAACCTGTGGCTATCCTGATGGTAAGAAACTACTACTCCCATAATTGCCTGATACCCTACAGCTATCAGTCTACATAAGGCCATGCTGGGAGTCGTAGTTTTCCAACTGCTGGATAGCTGCATGTTGGCCAGCAATAACCAATACTATCACACACATCATTCTATATAAATCCAGAAAAGTGCCTATATTTACATAAAATTTTATACCAAAAATTTAGATGTATGCTATATGAAGGAGTTAATGGATTTGCAAATAATTTAAACCACGGTTGCTATGCAACCTCAGGTTTTAATGCATTGCACAAAAGGAAAAAACAATGTATGCAAAGCAATAAAGACTAGGCCTTGTACAATAAAATCTAAACCAGGGATGCTCAACCTGTGTTCCTCCAGCTTTTGCAAAACTACTACTCCCATCATTGTCGGATACCCTACAGCTATCAGCCTACAGAAGGCCATGCTGGGAGTAGTAGTTTTACAACAACTAGAGGTCCAGAGGTTGAACATCTCTGATCTAAAAATCGCTGTGATTGTCCATGTCCAGAAGCAGCATAGAAAATGTTCTAATTAGCACCCAAATATCACTGACACTCAAATGTAGACTTTCTATGCTGTTCCAGGACAGAGAGGACACAAAAAAAACGGACCCAATATAGAATATGTACACAAAAATTACACATTACATATTCTAATATATAATACTCACTAATTTTATCACGTTTGGCAATATTAGCCGACTCCCAGGCCAAGGTCATTAATTCTGTTGCGATCTCCTCCCAACAGCGGTCCTTCAAAGCACGGTCTTGATATTGTTCCTTCCTTGTTGATCATCATGATGGCCATCCTTGTGGGATACCTTTCCACTTCATATGCCTTTTTGACCAACTTTTCACTAGGAGACACTCAGCAGAGCAGACAGGATACAGCTTTCCTTGGTACTGAAAGCACATGGCACAGGGGGCTGGCCTTTTTTATTTCCTGTCAACGGATCCGAAAATCTGCATGACATGCGGATGCTTTTAGCATGTCTTCCGCATTTTTTGCGGATCCATTGACTACAATGGGATGACGGAACGGAAATTTGGACAAATAGTAGGACAAGGTATATTTTTTTTTTCCAGGATCCGCATGCACAGAACGGAATCATGGATGCGGAGAGCACCATGAGTGCTGTCCGCATATTTGCAGAAGCCATTGAAAATGAATGGATCCGCATAACGTTCCGCTTTTTTGCGGAACGGATGCGGAATACAAAAACGGACCCAAAAACACAGTCAGTTTTTCATGGCCATTTTGCATCAGTGTGTGCACCCATTTTGTGGCTGTTTTTAATGTCTGTTTTGCATCAGTTTTTCATGTCCATTAAAAAATTGATACATTTTGCAGTCCTTTCTACACCCACCTTTCTGAGAACACCCACAGGATGGTAGGCCACCAGCTAAAATAATGTTCCCCATAGTGTAGGATTTTTTTTTTTTATATGCTGCCCCAGCTTTAATAATGCCCCCAGCTAAATAAATGTGGGGACAGTGTATATAATATTTTTTTGCTGCCCCCAGCTTTAATAATGCCCCCAATGTAGGGCCCCATCTTAAATAATGTCCCCATAGTGTTTTTTTTTTTTTAGGGCCCCAGCTTTATAATGCCCCCTAGTGTCCCACAAAAAAAACACCTTATCCACTTGCTCGCACTGCAGCAGTCTCTTCTCAGAACGGGACCTGCCGAAGGTGCGCGATTACATCACTGCACGCTCACACGTGGTTACGTGACCACGCAGGTCCTTCTAAATGGAGAGAAGAGACTGCTGCACCGCGTGTTTTTTTTTTAACCCCTAAATGGCCTGTGTACCCATTTTTAACGGCCGCTAGACGAGTGCACTCCTGTCAAGCGGCCGTTAAAACCGGTCCCATTGATTTCAATGGGGTCCATCCGGCCGTGAAAACGGCCAAAGTTAGGACACGTCCTATTTTTGGACGGACGCTATTCACTGGCTGTTAAAAGAACGGCCATGTGAATAGCCCCATAGACTTTCACTGGTGCTAAAAATGGCTGTCTGACGGACGTTACTTACACGGCCGTCACACCGTTATTTTTCACTGTCATGTGCATGTAGCCTTAAGCCTCATGCACACGTCCGTGGAACACGGACCGTGTGATACCGGCCTGGATTTCTTCTGAGTGCAGGAGCGCACGGCGTCATTGGTTGCTATGACGCTGTGCGCTTCCTACTGCTGCCGCAGTACAATACTACACTGGTATAGATCATACCAGTGTGACAGTACTGCAGCGGCAGCAGGAAGTGCACGGCGTCATAGCAACCAATGACGCCGTGCACTCGAAAGAAATCCAGGCCGGTATCACACGATCCGTGTTCCACAGACGTGTGCATGAGGCTTTAATCAGTAAAACTTGTTACATATCCTCAGCATAGGTCATCAATATCAGATTGGTAAAGGTGCCAGGAGTAGGATCCCTGCCAATCAGCTGTTTGAAGAGAATGTACCGCTCCTGCAAGCACACTGCATTCTCTTCATTGATGACCTGCTCACTGTCAACATCACAGTGACTAGCAGGTGTAATTACAGCTCCTTTGTCCCATTCACTTAAATGTTACGGAGTGTAGCTACAACTGCTCCTTCCCATAGAAGAAAATTGGCTACTGCAATGTCAACAGCGAGCAGGTAAACAGTGAAGAGAATGCATCCCTCATACAAGCATTGTGATCTCTTCAAACAGCTGATTGGTGAAGATACCCGGAGTCAGACCTCCACCATCTGACACTAATAATCTATCCTCAGGATAGGTAATCAATATCGGAAACTCCTTTAAAAGGAAGTCGGGTGGGTCCTGCACTGCTGGAGCACCCCGATTGTGGGCTATAAAGATACAGGTACTTTTAAGAAAGATTTTTTTTCCTGCTAAAAAGGGAGTCTAGTAGAGGGGGGAGGGTTCAGGGGGAAAGCACATATATAATCAACCAACTCAGCTACTTCTGCTCTATAACATGCTTCCTACCAACTCAAGTAGTCATTGGTGCGCCATCTGGTTTAAACCCTTATTGGCAACTTTAGAAATGCAGCAAATTTACATTACTCCTATACTAGAATCTGTTGATAATTCCATTTTACTAGACCTGCTAATAAGGCGAATGTCAACTTCGAAACATCCCCAAACTAGCATAAGTGGTGTATAGTGTAACTAATGCCAAGTCCGATTTTTATCTTTATACTCACTAGCGTTCCAATGCTGTGCTTCCGCAAACAATAAGTGAAATGCATAGAGAACTCTTTGAGCCCTCTCCATTATCTGCTCAGGAGGCAGAGCATTGTACTGCTGGTTTGTTGAAGCAGAGCATCTGAACTGACAGATTCCATTTAAATCAAAATTAAAGGGAAGACTCACTTCCTCTGAAATGTCATTAGTAGAGGTTGTTGCACCTTCCCAATAGTTAAGGCCACTTTCACACTAGTGGCACGGACCTCCGGCAGGCTTTTCCGTCGGGTGAACAGCCTGTCTGAATCGTCCCCATTGACTAATGGGGGTGGAGGCGGAGTTCCGGCGAGAGGCTGCCGGAATAAATGTCGGACATGTCATAGTTTTATTACAGCAGCCTCTCGCCGTGCCTCGCCGGAACTCCGCCCCCATTAGTCAATGGGGATGGAGCGGCAGTCCGGAGGCACACGGTCACTAGCGGCAGGACAGATCCGACAGGCTGTTCACCCGACTGAACAGCCTGCCGGAGGTCCGTACCGCTAGTGTGAAAGTAGCCTAAAGCAAATAGGATGCGACACACAGAAAGAGGCTTAAGGGGGTTTTCCAAGAATTTTATACTTATGACCCATCCTCTGGATAGATCAGGATCTGATTGGTGAGGGTCCAACATCTGTGAGCCCACTGACCAGCTGTTTAAGGCACCAACGCATGCAGTAGCACTGAGGCTCAGTCTCTGCTCACCAAGCACAGTGGTGTACATTGTACAGCGGCTGTGTACTGCATCGCAGCCCAGCTTCGTTCACTTTGAGAAGCTGTGAGAAACCCACGCTACTGCGAGCGCTGGTGCCTTTTGTAGCAGCTGATCATTGGGGGTCTTGTGTCAGACCCCGGCCGATCAGATACTCATCATAGGTCAAGTATAAATGGACAGGGCATAAGCATAAATGTCTCAAAACATACCTTTAATGGCCACAGCTTTTTTTATTTAATTTCTAGTGATTGATGAGCGGCACAGGAGCACACAGATCCTTACCTCTATCATTTGAAATATTTCAGTCACATTGGAGTCTTCTGAAAGCAGCTTCGGGATCTGTTGAGAATGCGTTACATGCTTCAGAATGGGGGGGGGGGGGGGGGGGGGAGAATGGCACTGAGGTGCTTGCATTACATAAATATAACAAGATTATGGTTATGCAACCAAGTTCAAAATGATGTCTGATCCATTTGGAAAGCAGTGTTATACTTTATTTTAAATAAAACAATGTAAAAACAATGTTTGAAAAAAAAAAAAATGCCTGAAAAATAATTTCATATATAAAAAATAACTTAAACACTGAATATACAAAATATTTAAACATACAATATGGAAAACAAAGCCTTTAACAGACTCCAACAGTGTACATCAGATAACAATCAATCAAGATATGATTTAAGTTAACAAGGTGAGATGTCTTTCAAACGAAAAGATTTCTGATCTTAAGGTTTTGATGGTGTTAAATACAAGTTGAATAAAATATATATGTTAATCAATCTTCACAGGAACACAAGTATTACGTCTGTAATACTAGACATGAAATGCACAAGGTTGAACTTTAAAAGATTTAGTAACTGGTTAGTAGTGAAATAACACCTGCCACAATGCCTTCTGTATTAGTCACCATAATTCTGTCACCACCATTCAAAACAAAATCACAACTCAAAAAGTAGACCTAAAATAAATGGAGCCAAGTTAGTTTACCAATACATGGCGTTCAAAACACATTCTGTTCAATTAAACATTTAAAAAGTGTTTACCTGTATTAACTGCATCAGAGGACGCTCAACAACATTGCCTAGCTGGCAAATACGATTTGTGCCAATAATTTCAATAATTTTTGAATTTCTTTAAAATAAGTTATGTAGCCAAAATATAACCACAGCCGTAGATCGGAGCTTATACAGTGAACATAAAAATAAAACACAAAGCATTTTGATTGAACCAACTGATATATGGGAAACAATAATATATATAGCTTATTTTTGGAAACCTGGAGGAGCACCTCTATAGTCTATACAGTTCATAAGCATTATACTTTAAATGATGAACCAACATGCACATCTTTGTTAAAACTGCAACGTCTCTGTAAATGTGTCATTAATTTACAAAACACAATCAGGAACTTAATATTTCACTTTCTGGATCAGCCTTTAGCTAGTGCCTGAAGGATTTAATGTATAGGCCTGCAGGGAGTTTTTAAAATTTCCTTAAAAAAGCTGATTCGAGACATTATGGGATAAAGCCAAAACGGCAAAGAATGTAGAATTTATATAGACCGATTTTAAAAGAATGATTCCAGATCGTTTGTTGAAAGGAAAAAAAAGAAATAGCTTTACCAAAGGCTGTAGGTAGTATATGAAAATAGAGAGGAATCTTATTGTAGAGTTCTTCATGTCAAAAGTTTTATTGTTAAATACTTGCATGCTAACAAACAGTCATGTACTGTGTGCATTACATCAAATAAATGAAATGATGCAGCAGCAATAAATTCCATAAATAAAACGGAATGGAGAAGTTTGCATGCAGAATTTGTGTTTTACTGGACATATGTTAAATAAGTACAGATTACAAAATAAGTTTACTAATCCCTTAAAAATTAAGCAATGCATCCTTCTCTAAACTGTTGTAAACCAATTTTCATTTCCTGGGATTCTTCTTTTTCAGGTAGCTGCCAGGGTTGATAGTTGATCTCCACACTTCTCAGTGCTTATTATAGAGCAGAATGGTTGCAAAAAATAAAAAATATAAAAGCGCTACAAGACCACAAACACTAGTTCATGAACTAAAACTTTGTACAGCAATTAACTAAACTAAAATGAAACATTACACTTAAGTATATTACACTTCGTATATTAAAATATTTCAACTTAATATGTATGTGTACATAAGTATACATACACACAAAACTTAGTTTAACATAGATGGCTTCCAATATATACATAATGCCAAAATTATGACTTGCAGAAATGTCATTCTGCACTACACAGAAGCCAGACATACAAGCAAAAAGAGCCTTCTATAGATGAATGTGTCCAAGAGCACACATGTTCAAGATATTTGAAGCCTTTAAATGTTTCTACAGTCTAACACCGCTATTATAAGCATATGTGCTTTTAAAGTACAGTGTGTGCTCCCTATTCAAAGGATTGATGGTAAGAGTACACATACACAAACTTCACATTACATGTTTTAATCAAAACAATTGGTGCCATGGCACAGAGAAAAATCTTGAACATTAAGGGGAGAATGCTATAAAACATGAAATCCCGATTATTTCAATTCATACTTTGTGCTTGCAAAACTATTTTAGAATGCAAATCTTCCCTTTGCTAATGGGTGGAAATGAGATGCAAAACATGCATGGTAATTGTGATGGTGGGCAGTCATCTAGTTTGAGAGAGGCTTAAGGCACACACCATCACACAACAGATGCTAGCAGTTTAACACACGATATTTAAAATTTTATATATATATATATATATATATATATATATATATATATATATATATATATATTATATATATATATATATATATATATTATATTTTTTTTAACACACACATACCCAGCCTCATGAATACGCATTGCAGACAAAATGGCACTCTACTGCTTTGAGCAAATGCAATTACCATGGACCAGTAGTGTTTGTCACATTTGGCATATTGGATGAATTTTTTTTTAAACCAATTCACCTGAACATCCAATATAAAAGCACAATACATATTTTCTTATCCTCTGTAAAAGGGAACCTGTCACATCACACATGCAGTCTCAGGTGTGGATGTTATAGAGCAGGAGGAGCCTAGAAGATTGATATACAGGGTAACCTGTGAAGGTACAGGGTAACCTGTAAGGAGTACTTTTAAATCTCTAAACGGTCATCAAACTTTGAATAAATCAATAGTAGTGGTAAATAGAAGTGAAACTTTGTCATGTATTTCATCAGAGAAAAATGCTCTTTTCTAGTTTAGGAGGGATGAGGGGTAGAGTAAAGGTGTTAAGTTTATTATATTTAACTGTGCTGAGATCATTTAAACTCCTGGTAATGTAGGGTGGCTTAACAAGTGGCAGATTTTGATGTAGAAAATTTTCTGCAACCAATAATCAGCAAAATCTTCTGCAACAAATCCTGCCATAAGAGTCCAGTGGACAATGCTATTCAATGACTGATACAAGGCTGTCAACTAATGGCTGAGACTGCCTAGTGAGCTCTTCAGCCCATAATCACCAGGAATTTAAAAATCTTGAATCTTCTTGCACAAAACTATCAGCTCAGAACTTCTTGCTGTATTACGTGCCGTCTGTAGATAGGATAGCATGGTCAACATAACAGGTTTCCTTTAAATGTTATCCAAACAAACATTGCTGATGCAACGTGAACAAAAACAGTGAAATCACCGTCCGAACCACACACAACCAGCAATATTCATCCTGACAGCACAGAGACTGTAGGCTTTCTACTCCAGGGACAGGATACCAGAGGCAGATGGAGAGTCTGCTCCTTTTAATTCTGTAGGTTTCCTATCCTTGGGGGCATATCCTCTCTCTCTCTCTCTGGTGCTATTGTGGGTGCAGTCTTTTACAAAGATGCTCCTCTTGATAATAGTCAGTATCCACAGTATATGAAACAGGGAAATAAATAAATAAATCGATAAAGGGGGTTGCCTTTTGGAAGAGTAAGGCAACTTTCACACTGGTGTTTTGGTTTCAGTTTGTAAGATCCGTTTCAGGGCTCTCACAAGCGGTCCAAAACGGATCAGTTTTGCCCTAATGCATTCTGAATGGATAAGGATCCGCTCAGAATGAATCAGTTTGCCTCCGTTCTGCCTCCTTTGCGCTCTGGAGGCGGACACCAAAACGCTGCTTGCAGCGTTTTGGTGTCCGCCTGATGATGGAGGCAAACGGATCCGTCCTGACACACAATGTAAGTCAATAGGGACGGATCCGTTTTGACTAACACAATGCAAAACGGATCCGCCCCCATTGACTTTCAATGGTGTTCAAGATGGATCCGTTTGGCCAATGTTAAAGAGAATACAAACTGATCCGTTCTGAATGGATGCATGCGGTTGTATTATCGGTGCAGATCCGTATGTGCAGATTAGGCCTGCACAATATATCGCCACAGCAATCGCAATTAATTGCCATATCGCAATCGCAAATTGGCCGACCCAAAAATGCTGCAATTGTATTACCATATTTTTCGCTTTATAAGACGAACTCCCCCCCCCCCCCCCCCAAAAGTGGGGGGGAAATGGCGGTGCGTCATATAAAGCGATGGTTGACTTTTTACATGGCTGACACCGATGTATCGCCGGCAACTATGTTGCACAGCGCGGCTGGCAATACATCAGTTACAGTGCGGGGAGGGAGGAGGGGCTGGAGGCAAGTCGTTATTTAAATGAACAAATGTTCTTCTATTTATTCTGTTTATCTGTTCTGTGCAGTGCTATTAAGAAAATGGCAAGTTTTGTATTTTGTACTTTTGCAGTAATGCAAATGTTATTTAATTTAGTAAAAGAGGTTTTATTTTGAAAAACACTGTGCATTTCAGTTCTTGAGTTAAGCATAACTACATTTCATCATTATCAGTAAATTTGTGTGCTTTTGCCTTGAAAATCCAAGCAAATAGACCTCTAGCACAATTCCCTTAAAATATTGCATCGCATATCGTTATCGCAATTTTTAGGGCCCTAATCGCAATCGCACAAAATTCCCATATCGTGCAGCCCTAGTGCAGATACATGACGGTTCCGCACCAAACGCGAGTGTAAAAGTAACCTAACGCGATGATATAACAATGTAAAGTTCGTTTTTTTAAAGGGGTTGGTACAATTTTGATGACCTATCCTCAGTATACATCAATATCAGATCAGCAGGTGTCAGACTCCTGGCACCCCACCGTTCAGCTGGTTGAAGGGGGTCGCTGCACTTGTGTGAGCATCCTATTAAAATATTGACCTGCATGCTGCCTCTCTTGTAGTGGCAGTGCTATTACAAGTGCTCATCCCATTCAAGTGAGGATAGGTCTTTATTTTAGCACTGCACAATCCTTTAACTTGGACCTTGATATTTTCCGTTTGTGTTTTAGCTTCTTACTCTCTGCCTTCCTGAATCCATAAGTTTATTTTTCCATTCACATAGCTGTATGATTGTTTTTTTGTGTGACAAGTTTTACTTTTTAAAAGGGAGTCTGTCACCTCCATATGGCCATATACAGACCTTGTCCTAGAGCTCACCTATACATGAATGTAGTAGTAACCTTTGTTTTTCTTATGCTTGCAGAAGCTGGAAAAACAAAGTTTAATTCATATGCAAATTAGTCTCGCAAGTGCCCAGGGGCGGCGTTCACTGTGTTGAAGCTCAGGCTGCTCTGGCTTTTTTCAGCGTTTCCTCACCCCAGCCTGCCCTCCTATTCCCTTGCCTCATCCTTCGGTCCGGCCGAGATCCCGCGCACTGCCTTGCCGGGCAGAGGCATGTGCACTGCGATGCCAATTGTGGGCACAGAATCGCTTTAACTACTGTGCATGCGCTGGCGAACGACACGAAACCAGCAGCAAGGGGGGCGTTCGCCGGCACATGCGCAGTAGTTAAAGTGATGCAGTGCCTACAATGGGCATCGCAGTGCGCACGCCCCGGCGAGGCAGTGAGCAGGATCTCGGCCAGACCGAAGGAGGACGCAAGGGAATAGGAGGGCAGGCATAAGTAGAGAAGGGAAAACAATGAAAAGAAGGCAGAGCAGCCTGGGCTCCAACACCGTGAACACCGCCCCTGGGCACTTGCAAGTGCTCATTTGCATATGAATTAAACTTAGTTTTGCCAGCTTCTGCAAGTGTAAAGAAAAAGAAAGGTACTACTACATTCATGTGTAGGTGTGCTATATGACAATGTAAGCACCGTATATGGCCATATGGAGGTGACAGACTCCCTTTAAAGCCCCCATTTGTTGAATACAATGCAGTGAGAAGCTGGGAAAAATTTTCAAAATTTTGTCCAGTTCCAAAAATTGAGGTGGAACGGGACAAAAAAATAAAAAAATAAAATAAAAATAAATTATAATAAATTTCCACCACAGTTTTAGGGCGTTTTGCTTTTACGGTGTTCCCTATACAGTAGAACTGGCCTTCATTTTCTGAGTCAGTATGATCACTACGATACTTTGGGGGGGAAAAAATATTTTTTCTCTTATCTCCATATTCTGACCACCATAAATTCTACAGAGCTGTGTGGGGGCCAATTTTTTTTTGCAGAACAATTACTACATTTTTGGGGAGGTGAAGCGAATACACCGTATGAGAAATATTTTTATCAGTGGGTTGCATTTTGGGATTCGGTGATTCCTATGATTTTTATTTCTTTTTTATTCTGGGGAAATAGGGGGCAATTTGCATTTTAAAAACTGCTCAAGGTCCTAAGATGCAATTGTCAGATTAACGCTTATTGCAGATATTAGCCCCAGGTGCCTGCAGTTTAAAACAGCAGAAACCCAGTAGCTATAGCGACTGCTGCACTTGCAAGCAGGTGCCATAAAGAGACAGCTGGCGTACATGTATGGTTGAGGTCTGAAAAGGGTTATGTCATTTTCACATTTAGTTTGGAATAACCTTTGGTCCAAGAAGGAGTGAAGGCACCCATCCTCTAGTCTTTTACTAAAATGATATCACAAGGTTTGTGAACAATATACACAAGGAAGGATTTATCAAGTCCTGAACACCAGAATACTGGCTTCAAAAAGTCCTAAAAGGCAGATTTTTTGGGGGCTTAGCTGCGCAAAAATGTGTGACCGCTATTTTAGACATTTAAAAAGAACCTGTCTACACAATCTCTACTATGCTGCCTTCATTGAGCCCTTTTGAGCTGAGAGTCAGTACTTTTATAGTAGTGACATGCCAAACCTTGCAGCGCATGTCAGTGATGAGAGGGAGACAAATACGAGGAGAAAAGTTGGACGAACCCTCCTCCTGATGATGACTGGCAGGTTTCTTTCCTAGGCTTAACATGAAAGAAAACAGACATGGCCAGGAAGTGGATGCCGCAAGTCTTAGACTAGTCTCCCTTGCTGTGCTGGAGAGCACTGCGAGGTTCAGCAGGTTAGGACAATAAAAGTACTGACTGCTAGAAAAAAAAGTGACAGACCACTGAAATCAACAAATCAGTTGAGGGCAGCCTAGTACAGTTTATTTTAAAAGATGCCCCAAACTTAACTTGTGACATGATAAATTTGGTGCAAATATTTGCAATGCGCACAAATATTTCCCTCATGATTTCCCCCCATAATGTTTTGAATATCGTATCAGTGCCAGTAAGCTGCTGCTAATATAAATGGGGTTTAAGAAGCACCAAGGGGCTTCTAGAAGCACCTCTAAATTACTAAAAAAATAATAATTTAAAAACATACAATATAAATATTACACAGCGATTAAGAAAAAGCTGGACAACATTCCAAAGTTGGCAACCAAATTGATGTTATAGATAGTTCTCAAATAGGAAAATGCATAATTTTATCACCATGGTGTTTACTATTAGTTGCCAGTTCTGCACATGAAAATTTAAGAAAATAAAGGCACTAATTAAATCAAACATTTACCAGACTAGCCATTTTACACTAATTGTTTTAATTTTAAGTGGAAATGTTCCTCAATTTAAATTGAGTCTGCATGCCTACATTGAAAAACCATTACAAGCTATGTTTGTCTGAGCAAAAAAAATGGCAATTCATCCAAAGGATTTATTCTGATTTTCATATCTGTAGTCAGAAATGACTTATTTCCCTCTTAGGATCTACTACACAGGGATTTCCTTTGTGCCCTCAGCTGGATGAGTGAAGCACAAACAGCTGTTACATAAAAAGACATGTCTATTAAGTTCAACCAGGGAACTGTTCAATCTAGGAAGTAACCCATACGACACGAGTCAATCTGCCTTACAGGGAACTATGTTTTTCCTGGTCTGATTTTTAATGGACCGTATTAATCAAAATGTATGAGAACTTCTATTACTCATTGACTTGCACATAGATAGCAAATGTTAGAATGGGGAGATGGAGATAACTTGGAATTTTCTGAAATTAGGTAGACATTGTAAACAAATATTTTAACTTGGAACACAAAAAAAAAAAAAATCTCCAAAAAGCCCCAGCAATAGAGTTTTAAATAGGCATACCAGAGTGAAGAAAATACGCTTAATTACGCAGGTTATACTTGGCACAAAATGTGACTTTTTTTTTAGCTAGACTGAGCTAGAGGAACCTTTAGGCCTTCTGACTTTAAGGATGGTGTAGAGGCCCAAATAACAGTTTCGTAATAAGACTAAACCTATGTTTCTAAAATAAGATACAATGAGTTTTAAGACCAAAACTACTCAGATATTTTCTTGTTGGATGTTGTACTATTGTATTATGCGCAGAAGTCCCAGAGGAGCTATTGCAAAAAAGCATTGCTAGAAATGTAGGCGTGGTGTTCTTGCAAGTGCTGAACCCTAAGTAAAACATAAGGCTAATGTGCCATATTCTGTATATAACATTTTGATAAACTGCTTAGTCTTAAACACAATTTTTCATTGACCCGGTATATCTACAATAAATTAAAATGAAGCAACATTGCAAAAGCTAGTCTAAAGACACAACATAAAACAAATTTGTTGACTATGTACAATATATTTGCTGTAGGCAAATATGTATTTCAAGAATATGGAGAAGGCACAGCTAACCCCCTGCATATAATGTAAACTCTCACAATTTTCTATGCCAATAAACTCCCAAAATGGCAAAAGTGAAAAGAAAGACATAGCCAAGGTAAAATAGCTTGAAATGTGACATTTGCTTTGAATTTACCAGCAAACGCTACATCATCGATTTTGTTAGAAGACTAGTTGCCAGTCTTCTACCTTAACTAGTTGCCAGTAAATTTTTTTTTTTTACGTTTCTAGATGTAAAGCCTACAAACACTGAAAGAAAAGAAAAAGAAAAAAAAATAAACAAAACAAAATTTGAGCAAAACAAAATCAAATTTAATGGTCGTAAATTCAAAAGTAAAACAAACAAAAACACCAAAAAAGCAAAAGAAAATCAAGAGAAACAAAATTGAAATTTCAAGGCAGTCTGTAGAAAACTTAGGAAGGGGATTAATTTTAACTTTAAGAATCGAATACTCTTAATATTTTTACGAAATGAAACTTTTACATACTACTACAAAAGAAATTCAAGAAAAAGGGATGCGAAAAAGCACAATGCTCAAATGTTTATAAGTATTATTAAAACAGTAATCTTATTTCAAAGTCATATTTTACTTCTACTTGAACAGTATACACATTAACTGAACTATACTGTACCAATACAAATTGCACTACGCACTATATGTGACGCAACGAAAAATAGTAAAAGCGAAAAAAAAAATAATCTTTATATGAACAAAAACATGTTTTATAGAGTTCACTTATTGAACTCTTTGGTCCTTCCCTGCCTCTCTTATGGACTAATAATGAGAAAAAAGAAAGTGTGGGAGAGCTTGGGAATTAGAAAAAAATAATTTCTAGTTGAGGCCTGACTTAACTGTTTACAACAATTGTTTAAAGGGAACCTGTCATAACAAAATAAAGTGCAATGTGCATACAGCATTTTATAGAGCAGGAGTGGTACAGATATATAGTTTTATGGGAAAAGAGCCAGAGCCAAGTATGCTAAATCTCTGTCCTTTCAGAGCTCAGATGTGAGCTGTCTTACCAGTGATCGACAGCTATCTACTTAGGGTGCATTCACATGACCGTATAAATGGATCCGCATCAGTTCCGCAAATTCGCGGAAATGGTACGACCCATTCATTTCAATGGGGTCACAAAAGATGCGGACAGCACAGCGTGTGCTGTCCGCATCAGTTGTTCCGTTCAGTGGCCCCGCAAAAAAGATAAAAGCATGTCCTATTCTTGTCCGCAACTGCAGACAAGCTTAGTCATTCTCTATATAGCGCTGGCCATGTGCGGTCCGCAAATTGCGGAACGCACACGACCGGTATCAGTGTTTTGCACATCCGCAATTCGCGGACCGCAAAACACCTACGGTCGTGTGAATGCACCCTTATACTCACAGGAGGGGAAGTCAATCACTGATAAGATGGCCTACTTGGGCAAATGAGCACAAAAAGATTTAACAGGACAGATCACAGATTTTGCCGAATCTTTTCCAACAAAATGATTTATCAACCAGCTCCGCTTATTACGCTCTATAACACACTGCCTGCAGACTGCACTGCAATTTGTGGCGACTGGTCCTCTTTAAACCAAGCTGAGTAAATAAATGTAAAGCCTGAGTAAATGACAGATGTTACGTTTTTCAATGGCTCTAAAGCACAAGCATAACTCATTTGACTTTGGAAGGAACTCAGGGGCATACTTTACTTTCAAAGATGACAGTAACATACGATAAAAAGGGCACAGAATACTGTAGCCCCCTGGAAACATGGTGCAAATATGGGCATATTAGTTGAACACTAAAGGGATTCTCCAGGAATTATTTAAATTGGCTACCAGCAACGTGTCCTAGAATGTCAGAAGGATTGGTTTCCACCATTTGCAGACATGCCTAGGGGTTAAGGGTGCAGGCCTCACTACACTGCTGTACAATAGATGGTAACAATGTGATTCTACCTAGAGTATGCTTTCATGGCTGAGCAGCCCGACAGGAAAACTCACCAACGTGTAGTATATGCAATTGCCAGAGGCCTTGCCCCCTCACCCCCTTGGCAGCTCCGCAGGTGGAGGCAATCAGTCTTCCTCACATTCTAGAACAGGTTGCTGGCAGCCATTTTAAATCATTTCCGGAGAACCCCCTTTTACGTAGGCAGCTACACACAGTAACAGAACTGTTGTTAATGCATCTCCATTTTGAGTAAACTGAAATTATAAGCTTTTAGAAAACAAATGATCAGGCTGTATAAATCAGTGAGAAGAGGGATGGTGAAAAACCGAAAAAAAAAAAAAAAAAAAAAAATGTATATATATTTATACACACATACAAGTACTTAAGCTGGCATCCTGACAGCTTGATTAAAAAAAACGCAATTTCCAGAGTCTGGAAAATAGAAACCCACAGAGCAAACCTTCTTAAAGTCTTTAAGGTTAGTGCATGCTTAACGTTATCTTCATCCATAGGGTATACTTAATGTTATTTAGTCATATTTTATTTGTATATTTAAAGTAAATAACTTAAGGAACTTAAAATTGGCCTAACATGTTGGGATCTCAAACATTTGAACATGTAAGTTGCATCCCTAGAGTATAAAAAATCTTTTATCCACATTTCATTTAGACTAAGACAAAAACACACTTGTGAAAATTGGCGCAAATGAGTTTTACACTAACAAAGAAAAGAAAAAAGTCTTCCCCCCAACTTTGTCAAATCTTATTTCCTCTATTCCATACAAAAGACAAGAGCAAGTTATTTGTGGGACTTGCTGGTTTTGAACGAAACTTGTAATGTCTTGTCCCCTAAACGATAGCCATTCAAACTTGCAATGGCCATGGCTGCTTCTTCATAGTTTGTCATGGTCACAAAGCCAAACCCTTTGCACTTGTTGGTGTTGAAATCACGGATAACCTTCACATTAGTGACAGCGCCAAATGGACCAAACATCTGCCAAAGTATTCCTTCATCTGCGTCTTGGCCAAGATTGTAGATGAAGATGCACCATCCAGACGAAGCACTGCTGGCAACATTCACACCAGATATACTACTCATGTGATCTACCCCCATAGGTGAAAACCTATTTAAAAGAGAAGAGGAAAACAAAATTATAATGGAGCTACTCCATCAGACCATTGCAAATTGTGGAATTTAGTTAAAGTGTAACAGTCATTTTATTTTTTTATCTAATTGGATTGGTCTGAGTAAGTTTACCTTAGTTCCCTAGTTAATACTTTCGTATAGATATTGAATTACCTAGCAATTGCAGCATGTTTTTTCCTCCCCCAGGCATTTCAGTGGTGCGGCTAAAACAGCATTGCTAGGTGTCTTCCATCTCCTATATTCTATATACAGAAGACGGAGGACGTAGTGGGCAGCCCCCGAACGGTGCGTGCGCGCTCCGGTCGGACCGGGATAGTGCAGATATGCGATAAAAATTTGCGATCAACTACTCAGGAGGAAGAGGGCGTGTTTAAGTCTGGAGAAAGCCGATTGGTTGGGGTGAGGCTGCGCGTTCCCGAGATGAGCCGAATTAATTCTGGGTAGTTAGGGAGGGAGGTCTTAGCCTCAAGGTAAGGGCATCGGCGGCCATCTTGAGAAGATAGTCAGAAAAGTCTTGTGACCAGTGGTTGCTATAGACAGAATCTTAAGGTATGTGACCACAATAATTAGTGATTATGGATTATCACCACAGCAGCAACATTTGAAAATTGAATTTTGAGTGAAAATATGACCATTATCCCTTAAAAGGAGTATTCTGCTATTATATATACATATGAAAGCTCTTCCTAGCATATACATTTTTGCAATTCACATTCAAACATTTAAGTTTTCCCTCACTTCTCATACGCTGTACCAGAGACTGGAAGTTTGGGTCTGTTGAACACATTTGTTTGTCCTTCCCCCTCAGTCATTGGAGAATTATTGTAATAAGCCAACGACTAGCTGTGCTACATATCATCTGACTGCAGCTATATCGCAATCTAAATGCCACCAAAATAATTCAAAACTGAATTACCGGTAGATCCCTTTTAACACGTCCTCTGCGATGGCACTGTGCAACCAACTGGGTTAGCTTACAGTTTTTGTAACGCCAGTCACTCAGGTGTTTTCACACCAAGTTAAAGTCCAGGGGCTATTCCACAGGAGGGCACCCATCTAAAGGCTGTTAAAATGGCTGCTAGGTATCTTCAGGAGTAAAAATGGTTAAAAGTACAACAGATTTGGTTCCCACCACGTGGAACTGTAATAGACTGCAGAACACAAACTACCAAATAATCCCCATCCTTGCTCAACAAGTGTTGAGACTTGACCAGGTAGCACCCTTGCAAATTTGCCCTAATTAAACACCAGTTCTTTCTGCCTAAGAAGAGGCTGTAGCCCTGGTAGAATGGGCTTTTAACCTCCGGACAAGGTTTTTTCTGAATAGAGTAGCAACATTCTATAGTGGATCTGATCCACCTAGCTATCGAAGTTTTGGAAAGCTTTTTTTTCCCTTATTTCGGCCAAACTAAATTAGGAGGTTGTTGTCTTTCCTGAAATTTTTTGTTGCATCTAGATCCTCAAAAACCCTAAGATATGGTTCTCTATAGGAGAGGGCCTGGATCATACTTAGTCGTCTGGCGGAAGTGATGGCCATCAGAAAAGCAGTCTTGAAGGACAGATGTTTAATAGAGATCTCAGATAGAGAAAAAAGGGATCTAGTTAGCCGCTCTAATACTGTATTAAGATCCTACTTAGGAATCCTAGATCTTAAGGTTGGTCTTAACCTAGAAGGCCGCCCTAATAAATCTCCTTATCCCTCTGTGTCTGCAAGACTAGTATCGTAAAAGGGCTTAAGGCCGAAATTTTGGACCTTAAGGGTACTAGACCTCAGGCCCCAATTCTAGTCCATTTTGCAGGAAGTCTAGTATTTTATTAACTGGCGGAGAAGTGTTCGGATGATCTTCTCCCAGCCAACTGCAAAATCTTTTCCAGACCAAGATAAATGGCTGATGTGATTCTCTTCCTGCTTGCCTTAAGAGTAGAGATTATTCAGTCTGAAATACCTTGTCTTTTGTGTGATTCACTCTCAGGATGCAGACTGCAAATTGTAGATCTGGGTGTTTGGGTGGATTATTGGGCCCTGAGAGAGTACGTAGTGCCAACTGTCTCAGGATTGAGAACCAGCTTCTCTTTGGCCAGAGGGAGCTACTAAGATTACTGTTTCCTTCTGTAATTTCTGTAGTAAGCGAGGAATCAACAGAAAGGGTGGAAAAGCATAGACTAGGTCCACTACCATCTTATTGATAGGCATCTATTGCCCATGGTCTGTCTCTTGGATTTATTGAACAGAACTGTCGGACGTGGGCATTTTCCCTGGAGGCAAACAGGTCTATCTCTGATAGTCCCCACCTGGAGGTGATCTCGTGAAAAATGTCACGGTTTAATGTCCATTCTCCTGGATCTATTTTTCTTTGACTTAGGAAGTCAGCCTCTAGGTTCTCCGACCCCTTTAGGTGGACCGCTATTAAGGAGAGAACATTTTCTTCTGCCCAGAAAATTATTATTTTTGCTACTTCCACCAACGGATTGGATTTTGTGCCCCCCCCCCCTGGTGTTTCAGGTACACCACTGTCACAATGTTGTCCGAGAGGACCTTCAGATGCCCTTTTTTTTTTTTATCGGTCTACTGCCTACTGAGCGTCATAAGGACTGCATACAGCTCTCTGAAATTTGAGGATCTTTCTTTTATGCTGTTTGGCCAGTCTCCCTGGAAACACTGGTTGCCTACCTTTGCACCCCAACCTGAAGTGCTGGCATCGGTTGTGACGAGCTTTTGGGATTCTGAGCCATTCTATACAATAGAGCAGATTTTCCTCTTCCTTCCACCAGTCTAGGACTATTTGACTGTTGAAAGCACCTGTATCTTCATGTCTAAGGATGACTGTTTCCTCTCCCATTTCTTCAAGATCTATGACTGCATGATTCTTGTGTGGGCCTGACTCCATGGAACCGAGTTTATGCATGCGGTTAAGTTCCCCAACAGGCTCATTGCCCTCCGAATGGAACACTTGTGGGATTGTTTTTTAAAGAGACATATCTAGTCTCTTGAGAGTTCTTACTTTGTCCTGGGTAAATAGGTCTCTGGGATACAGAATGTAACTACGCCCAGGAACCTTATTTTTGTACATGGAATGAGTAGTTTTTATTTTTATTTAATTACCCATCCTAAACTTGAAAGGGTACTTATAACCTTCTGTAGTCCTGTAGGTTTTTTCTTTTGAATTGCCAATTATTAGGAAATAGTCTAGGTAAGGGATGATATTGGTTCCCTTCCTGCGTAGAAAGGCAATAATTTCCACCACCAGCTTGGTGAATGTTCTTGGGGCCGATGAGATACCAAAGGTGAGAGCTACGTACTGAAAAAGATGAGTCCCCAGGATCTCTTATTGCAAACCTTAGATATTTTCTAGAAGGCCTGATGAATTGGTATGTGATAGTAGGCATCCTTTAGATCCACTGATGTCATAAAGGCATCTTTTGGCATCAGCGGAATCGTAGATGCAATTGACTCCATTTGAACCTTCTGTATACTATAGATCTGTTCAAAGGTTTTAGATTTATTATTGTGCGGAATATGTTGTCGGGTTTTTGTACTAGAAAAAAGGCCTGAGGAGAACCCCTTTCCCTTTTAGGATTCTGGTACTTCTGACTACCCCTGAATTCCCTGCCAAAATTTTTCCCATGTACCTCTTTTGTGGGTGGCAACAGAAATTTCTAGAGGTTTTGAAGAAATTTCTATTCTGTATCCTGGGCTATGATGTTTAGTGCCTATGGATTTGACCGTAACCAGATTCCATTGGTTTGGAAAATTCTTCAACCTGCCTCCCCACTCTGGCATCAGTTTGTTGCTCTGTTGATTTAGAATAAATCCTCTACCCCTTCCACCTTCTGAGTAGCTCCTGCAGCCTGTTTTACCCTTACCTCTGTAGAGCTTAGATTGTGAAGGGAACTGACGAAAGGGCCTCTATTTTATTTCCTTCTCCTCCCGAAACCCTTTCTTTTTGTCAGCCGCTTTCTCCAGTATCTTATCTAACACTGGGGCAAAAACAAACTCCCCTGAGAAGGCAATAAAGCATAGTTTAGACTTGGAGGTTTTATCCCCAGACCATGCTTTCATTCATAAAAGGTCTTCTGGCTGCATTGGAAAGGGCTGCATCTTTTGCTGAAAAACGTACAGACTCCGCCGAGGCATGTGCCAAAAAAGCAGTTGCTGATTTTAATAGCGGTATGGAATTTATGACATCCTCCCTGGGAGTTTTGTTCTGTAGGTGATCCTCTAACTGACAACCAGAAGTACATAGCTCTTGCCACGGATGTAGCCGCAATGTTGGTTTTTACACCAAACAGATGCCTTCCATGCTTTCCTTAAAGAATCTGCTTTGCGTTCCATCAGATCGCTTAGTTGTGATGAATTCTCAAATGTTAAGGCAGTCTTTTTCACTACCTTTGCCACCTGAATAAAAAATTTTGGTATCTCAAAAATTTACATTCAGGCTGATCAAATAGTAATCTGTTCCTGAACTCTTTGGACACCCCTAGTCTTTTTTTCAGGTTTAATCCACTCATCCAATATCCTCTCTGACATTCTCATTAATGGGGAATACTTTATCTCATCCTGGATAAAAGACTTCATTTCGGACAGGATAGATGGTTGCTCCTCTTTTAAGTCATCAGAAATGCATTGCTTGCACAACTTTATAGTTATCAGGTAGTCTCTTGGCACAGGTAGCGCACTTTAGAGATCTAGAATTAGACTTAGTATCCCTTGATCCCTAAGGAACAGAGAAGAACAAACAAATATCAGCTTTTAGGCGGTTATATCTAAACTAAAAGATAAACATACTCCCCTTAGAGGGATTCACAATAGGTGCAGCCGGAGAGGGGTCAAAACCCTCCTGACGGGATGCAGGAGCCTCAGGAGTAGACATAGTGGTGGTGATGCACAGCTCCATGCTGCACGACCACCACTTTTAAACACTTCCTGGCGTCTGAGTTCATCCAGGAGTGCCTCCCAGTACTGTGTGCCCTGGTTCCGCCTGCCGGCCGTAGAACCAAAGGGAGGCCGCGCTCCTAGCTCGAGAGTCCCACGTGGATCCGGCTTCAGCAGTCAGCTTCCGACCCGCAGTGGAGGTACCAGCATGAGCCTGGGCGAGCGTCCACGTTGCCCACTGCTGCCCAGCCTTAGGCACCTGCCAGGGGATGAAGGTAACTTCTATGCTGATCTTCACCTCCCACAGGGAGGACTCTCCCTGCGTGCTAACCCCGTAGAGGCAGGAAAAACAGAGGGGGAGGAAGGGTGGTGGCAATTTAATCAGAGGTCAAGGGTCATCTCTCATGGTGGCCGTCATGGTGGATGGAATGGCAATATTTATTCTTCTAATGCCCCCTTGATCATTGGTGGTATCAGTGGGAATAAAGCGCTGGACAATCAGGCAAATACCATAAAGGAGGATCCAGAAACGCCACAGCTCTCCTCCCTCTTCTCTGCGAGGCCTGCTGTATTCAGCGCAGGGGCAGTGACTAAGTCCTTTACTCACTGCGCTGAATACTGAATGGGACGGCGCAGGCGCGAGATTTCGCCAGCCTGGCCCTGTCAATCAAGTGAACCAGGGGTGTTAAAAGGTGGGCAAACGGAGCAGGTGCAAATTAGCATATAATAAAAGTTAAAATTTTGCAGTAAGGGTGGCATCTATAAGAATGGGCTAGTTAGGGTCTGCTGACATTAGCACATCGATGTCAGCCAGTTTAATGGGGTTAATTCTGGTGACAGAAACTCTAAGTGGAGGAGCGATGGCTACTGCTCCTGGGCAGTAAAGTGCTGTTAAGACATCACGATCTGCTGCCTGTGAACGATGATTGAGGTTCTGCACCTCCGACCATTTCACCCAATGAATGAGTGTTTAGCTTCAGGTCTGAAGTCACTTTGTGAGGCTTACATAATAGAAACCACCCAAAAATGACCCCATTCAAGAAACTACACCCCTCAAGATATTCAAAACTGATTTTACTAACTTTGTTAACCCTTTAGCTGTTTACAAGAGTTAATATCAAATGGAGAAAAAAAATTCAGAATTTCAATTTTGGCAAATATTATTTTATTTTATCCAGTAACAAAGGGTTAACAGCCAAACAAAACTCAATATTTATTGCCCTGATTCTGTAGTTTGCAGAAACACCCCATACATGGTCATAAACTGCTGTATGGGCACACGGCAAGGCACAGAAAGAAGGGAACGCCATATGGTTTTTGGAAGGCAGATTTTGCTGGACTGGTTTATTTACACCATGTCCCATTTGAAGCCCCCCTGATGCACCCCTACAGTAGAAACTCCCCAAAAAAAGTGACCCCATTTTGGAAACTACAGGATAAGGTTTCATCTTCATTTGCCAATAACTTGTGGAACACCTAAAGGGTTAATAAAGTTTGTAAAATCAGTTTTTAATACCTTAAGGGGTGTAGTTTCTTAGATGGAGTCACTTTTTTGGAGTTTTTACTCTAGGGGTACATCAGAGGGGCTTCAAATGGGACATGGAGTCAAAAAAAACAGTCAGCAAAATCTGCCTTCCGAAAACAATATGGCGTTCCCTTCCTTCTATGCCCTGCCGTTTGGCCATACAGCAGTTTACGACCACATATAGGGTGTTTCTGCAAACTACAGAATCGGGGCAATAAATATTGAGTTTTGCTTGGCCGTTAACCCTTGCTTTCTTACTGGAAAAATGGATTAAATAGAAAATTTGTAAAAATAAATAGCTGCTTCGGGAGAGTTTTTATTTTGTATTTACATAGTTGATCTGACAGGTTAGATCATGTGCCATTTCTATAGAGCAGGTTGTTACGGACGTGACAATACCAAATATGACTACTTTGGGGGGGGTTTCAGTTTTACATAAAGCATTTTTGAAAAAAATATGATTTTTTTTAGTGTCTCCACATTCTGAAAGCCATATTTTTATTTTTTTGGGCGACTCTTATGTAGGGGCTAATTTTTTGCGGGATGAGATGTCGGTTTGATTGGCACCATCTTGGCGTGCATATGACATTTTGGTCGCTTGCTATTACACTTTTTGCAATGTAAAGGTGACAAAAATGGCTTGACAGTATTTTTATTTTTTGCTGTGTTCACCTGAGGGGTTAGGTCATGGGGTATTTTTATAGAGCAGGTTTTTACAGACGCGGCGATACCTAAAATGTATACTTTTTTAAATTAAAGTTTTACACAATATTTAAAAAAAATATATAATAATCATGTTTTAATGTCTCCATAGTCTGAGCAATTTTTTTTTATTTTTTTGGGCGATTATCCTATGTAGGGGCTAATTTTTTGTGGGATGAGATGGCGGTTTGATTGGTACCATTTTGGCATACATACGACTTTTGATTTTGGGAGGCATATAACTTTTTGATCGCTTGCCATTACACTTTGTGATGTGAGGTGACAAATGGCTTTTTTGCCACTGTTAATTTAAAAAAAAATAACGGTATTTACCTGAGGGGTTAGGTCATGTGATTTTTTATAGAGCGGGTTCTTACGGACACTGCGATACCTAATATGTAGTTTTTTTTTTAAATATTTTACTTTAAACACAACAGCATTTTAGAAAAAAAATAATATATAAAATCATGTTTTAGGGTACTTTCACACAAGCGTTTTTCTTTTCCGGCACTGAAAAAAAATGCCAGATTCGTTTTGCCGGATGACACCGGAAAGACTGATCCGGCATTCTAAATGAATTTTTTTTGACTGATCAGGCATTTTTATACGGTTTTCCGGCGACGAAACTGCTTGCCGGATCACTCTGCCGCAGGTGTAAAAGTAGCCTTAGTGTCTCCATAGTCTGAGAACCATATTTTTTTTTTACTTTTTGGGCGATTGTCTCATGTAGGGGCTCATTTTTTGCGGGATGAGATGCCGATTTGATTGGTACCATTTTGGCATACATACGACTTTTGATCACTTTTACTACCTTTTTTGGGAGGGTGGGCAAAATTTAAATTTCATCATAGTTTTTATTTTTTATGGCGTTCACCGTGCAGGGAAAGTAACATGACCGTTTCATAGATCAGGTCATTACTGACACGGTGATATCAAACCTGTGAAGTGTCTTATTTTTTAAATTTTTAATCAGTGATATGTTTTTTTTAATTTTTCACTTTCTTTGACCCAGACCCACTTGGTTCTTGAAGATCCAGCGGGTCTGATGTCTGTATAATACAATACACTATAAAGTATACTGTATTTTCACTTTACACTTAGTCTGATCAGACTTAGCCTTACCATGGCAAGCCGGAAGCCTGTGAAGGTGTCCGGTTGCCATGGTAACCATCACCCGCTGCCACAAGAGAGCAGCGGGTGATGGGGAGGGAGAGACCCCCTCCCTCTGATCCCATCAAGAATCGGGGGCTGAAACGGCACAGCAGCCCCCGATGGGAGAGGGAGCTCCCTCCTTGTTAACCCCTTCCATACAGCGGTCCTACGGACCGCGGCATGGTAGGGGTTAAACGGCTGACATCACAGCACAGACGTCAGCCATTTCAAGCAGAGTGTCAGCAATGTGCTGACACTCAGCTAAAACCACTCGGCCATCCTGGAAATGAGGGGGCTGCAGGTATTCAAAAATAAAAGGATATGTCATTTTGAATTTTCTGATCCCCACGGTCATGGACCCCCCCCCCCTCGGCATTGTCACAGAGTGCCTGCACACAGCGATGATCGGAAATACACAGGGCGTTAAAGGGAATGAGATATGTTAAACTTTGTTTTTTGTTTTATTTGTTCACGTCAATATCTGTATTTTAAAACAATTTATATAAACCTGCAATTTTTACACTGACCTTAAGACCGAAAATATGTTAAGATTTCCTGTCTGGAGAGCAGCTAGATGGGCTATAGACAAAATCCGTTATGCCAAAGAGGACTCAAGCATAACGAAAACCAGACGGATCCGTTATGTAGCCCATAGACTTCTATAATGACTGAATGAATAACTGAATGCCTTTAAAAGGCATTTTGTCATGAAATTGCGTTATGGTCCGTGGTAACGGAATCCATAAGGCAATTCAGTAAATACCACAACAATAGCTGTGATATCAGCTCTTGTGAAAGATGCATCCTGTGTTTTCTATACAGATGTGTTACTTATTCTGCCTGTGGTGATAATAGCTACTGAGACATTATCTGTACAGAACAGGAAATCATGAGCTACTCCTAAGGTGGCCAAACACATTAGAAAGAAGTTAGTTGACGGTTGAACACCAGTGGAATAATCAATCATCTATTGAATGTCTGTTTCACAGACACATTTTAGTCCAGATTGGCCGTTAGTTATTCAAACTGGTTATACATGTTCGATGAAACCAGACATACAAAGGATCCATCGGACAAAAAGTTTTAAGCACGGCTGACTCCTTTTCAGACTATAATGGTCTGCCACTGGTCGGCTAAAATGATTGTTAAATTTCACCCAGCAAATGATCGATGAAAGATAGGTTTCGTTGAAATCATTCACTAATGTACATGGTCACTTATTTAATTATTTTTTTATATAGTTACATGGAAAATTTAAGACTGCTTGTCATTGTCAAATATTTTGACTCGTTACATCAATGGCTAGTTTTACAAATATAAAGCTTGTTGCTACAGTAAGGGGAGGGGGTGTCATTTGTTACATGGGGGGGGGGGGGGGGCACTATGAGTTAGGATTTATAATAAAAATAAAAAAAGCCAATTAAATGCATCCTTTTTAATGGCCTTTAAACGGCCATGAAAAACTGGTGTGTTAATGGCCCTTTTTTTAAACTGTTAAACGTACAGTCGTATGAGTTTAATCTATTATAATTTAATAATAATAAATAATAATAATAATAATAATGTGAACCAAGGGGTTTACTAGGAGGTGGAAAATCTACATTTTTAACTACTGCCCTGCAAATCAGCCTACAGAAAAACAAAATAAATTTCTAAATTTCTACATTACCTGAATCTTTGAGCCTGATGGTGAACAGGGCCACCAAACCGCCGCGCTGGAGAATGGCACAGCTGAGATAGAAGCGCCATGTTTTTATTCTGGTTTGGATTAGCAGCAAACTTTACTGTTATAGGTTCAGATGAGCCTGGCGGTTTATGGCCATTGAAGCTGGCAATTGCCTCCTCCGCTTCTGATCGTTTGTCGAACCGTATAAAAGCAACTCCACGGGATAATCCAAAAAAAAAAAAAAAAAAAAAATTTATAAAAATAACAGCAACAACAAGTATGAAGTAACAGCTTAGACATTTACATTGAAACATTTCATCTGTTCATTTAAAAAGAACTGAATGAAGTTTATTACTTAACCCTGCAAAGGAAGTTAGTTTTCACATCTTTCTGCTTTGATATCTTCAAGCTGCTAAAAGCAGTTTTAAGACATTTGAAAGATAAGTCCTCATTGCTCCCACCCCCTCTATGTTCAGCTAGGTAGAGGCTGTTATCCATTTACAAAAACTCTGACTTCACAATTCAGGAAAGGAGTAGGACTTAAAGGGGCTTTGTCACCAGCAAGTGGCATTTATAATGTAGAGAAAGTTACTACAAGGCACTTACCAACGTATTGCGATAGCTGAAATGGATTTTAAGAACCATAAACTTTATTTTTTTGTTGACTTTGCAGTATGAGGGCTTATATTTTGCTGGACAGGCTGTAGTTTTTGTTGGCACCATTTCAGTGTACATTGACGGACGTGGCAATACCAAATACGTCCAATTTTCGAGTTTCACAATAACAGCATTTTTAGAAAAAAATAGAAATAATGTGTTGCCATTTTCTTAGCCATATTTAAAAAAAAAAATTAAATGACATTTTTATAGGCACCATATTTTTATAGAACGGTCGTTAGACGCGGCGATACCAAATATGTCCAGTTTAGGCTACTTTCACACCTGCGTTCAGGTGTCCGCTCGTGAGCTCCGTTTGAAGGGGCTCACGAGCAGGGAGAGAATGCATCCGCCTGCCAGCGCTCAGCCTCCGCTCCGTGAGCGGACACCTGAACGCTGCTTGCAGCGTTCGGGTGTCCGCCTGGCCGTGCGGATCCGTCCAGACTTATAATGGAAGTCAATGGGGACGGATCCGCTTGAAGATGACACCATATGGCTCAATCTTCAAGCAGATCCGTTCCCCATTGACTTTCAATATAAAGTCTGGACGGATCCGCTCAGGCTACTTTCAGACTTAGAAAATTTTCTAAGTAATAATGCAGACGGATCCGTTCTGAACGGATGCAAACGTCTGCATTATAGGAGCGGATCCGTCTGATGAAACATCAGGCGGATCCGCTCCGAACGCTAGTGTGAAAGTAGCCTTATTTTTTTCTATTTTTAAAATTACTTAATTGGGGGAAACTATACTTTTTTTTAATTCAGAACAGGCACTTTATTTTACACTTTGTGTCCCCCATAAGGTCATGCAACACATTTGGAGGCCATGCAGGAGATTTAATGGCCTAATTTTTAAACCATTGATTTTTTTTTCTTTTTTTTTTTTTCTAACTGGTCTTAGGGAAACCCATTTTGAAAAAGAATGTAAAGAAGCAACACCCCCCCCCTTACCAATGTGAAAACCATATGATATTGAACAAAGATTACAAAAATGCAGATGTCAGTTTCAAGACTTTGTTTGCACAGAGTGACCCACACACTACTTACCAGTAGCCTGATCAACAAGAACACGAGAATTGATGATGCGGCCAAAACCTGAAAACATATCTTCAACGTCTTTCTGTGTCATTGTCCTTGGTAGTCCACTGATGTACAAGTTTGCATCCTTGATATTTTCTGAACTTGGACGGGCAAACGATACCTCAAAATTAAAGGGAGAGTTAGAGAGTGAGTTATTTTAGCATTGAAAACAAAATCAATAGAGGGAGCTTCTGTATCCATAATGTAAAAGCAGAATTTCACCAATCATATTACTGCTACAGAAATCCTGCGTGCTATCCTACAGCTATACAGGTAAATATTTTATTGGTAAAATCCACAGCACTCAGCAATCTGATACAATATCAAGTATTTAGCAACGTTACACGATTTATTGCATGACACTTCCTTACATCCTGAGCAGCTTATTTTCCAGCATCCGATTTAAGCCTCGTACACACGCCTGTTTGTATTTTGCGGTCCACAAAATTTGGATACCCAAAATACAGATGTCAGCGACGTCCATGCTGCATCTGTTCTTATTGCGGACCCACTGACATCAATGGGTGTGTGGTTCGCATTCTGTAATGAAAGGCTCTATAAAACTATGTACCCCGTCAGGCGAATGTGATAAAAATAAAAATCTGTGGCAGAAAAGCCATTTTGGGGTCACCTCTCCTCACAAAACGCTTAAAAGCAATCAAAAAGTACTGGGGGGGGGGGCGGGAGAATTTATCAAACTAGTGTAAAGTAGAACTTTCATTTTCCAAAGAAGCTGTGAAAAATGTAAGATGGAAGGTGTAAAGAAACTAGTTGTACTTTACATCAGTTTGATAAATTACCCCATATGTATATTTTGTCATCGATTCACAAAAGCCAGCCCTCACGCAAGACCATCCCCCAAAAAATAAAAATACGGCTAATAAAAAATGGTGACAAAAACATGATTTATAAAAATCTCTGTAAAAGTGGTAAACCAGTAATAAAAAAATTTGGTTTCTGTGTAATAGTCCTGACCAGCAGAAAAAAAAAGAACATTTCGCCAGCACGTGTACGCTGCAATAACAAAACCCAAGGGGCAAATTGTGGAATTGCTGAATGAACCCTCTGCCCAGTATAACAATGCCTTGCGGCCACCATACAGTAACGTCTTCTTGTTAGTCATGTATGCAGGGACTCATGATGACACATTCCCTAATGCCTGCCATTTCAATGTGCAGTAGTGCAGTGCAGCTTGCAGGCAGAAAGGAGCAGGACAGAGTTAGATAAGGCCGCAGTAACTTGCAGAAGACATACATTGTCACCCCGTTATCATAGACAGACAACCTTTTTTCACTTTGGCTGCCCGGTTGTAATACATATTAGGGTCTGTCTCACATTTCTCTTCCTCCTCCTTGTACAGTGATACAGTCACTCGAAGGAGAATTCTGTGGGGGTCAGAGTAACTTGAGAGATTCTTCCCGCCAGACTCACTCCTATCCTGTGCTGCTCGGCAGCCTCGCCAGTTATCGGATTTAGACGTCGGTGGGCGGAGACTTCATATTGGGAGCGAGGTGGAGCAGCCACTGCGGGCAGTAATCATACTGGTTGTATGCAATCATGCAGGGGTGGGCGGCCGCAGATTTTGAAGAGGTCAGCGCACATGACCACTTCTATAAAGTCACAAAATACCACGGTTATTAGGAAACTGCGATATCTCCATATCGCTGTTTCTTAATACCATGGTATATGGCTAAAACCAGTATATCGCTCAACCATAATCCTGCCTCCCAAAGAGAGAAATAGTGATCAAAATGTTGTAGGTATCGCAAAATAGAACCAAAAGCTAGTGACAAATGAGCCTTCACACAGCTCCATCGACAGAAAAATAAAAACACACGGGGGGAGATTTATCAAACTGGTGTAAAGTAGATTTCATTTTTCACAGCTCCTTTGGAAAATGAAAGGTGGAATCTGATTGGTCGCTATGGGTAACTAAGGCAGTTCTACTTGACACCAGTTTGATGAATCTACCCCATGGTTCTCAAAAAGTGGCTGTACTATAACTACCCCAGAGGTTGTTCAATAGCAACATTGTGCCCGTAAGACCATTCAAATATACACTGAAAAAGCCAAAAGGTGTCCTTTCCCCTCTGAACCCTGCAGCGTACCCAGACAACAGTTTATGTCCACATTTATGGCATTTCAGCACCCAGTAAAACCAACTTAAATTTATAGTGTAGTGCATCTTAGATGTCTCCAGCTGGGCACAGCATAGTGAACACTGATATGGCATATGTGGAAACTTGAAATTTTCATTTCACACAGTCCCCTGCTAGCTAATTTGTGAACATATGTGGTGTAAAAATGCTCAATCCACCTTTTAATAACTTGGAGTAATTTCCAAAATGGGGTAATTTCTAGGGGGTTTCAACTGTACAGGAACCTCAGGTGCTCGGCAAGTGTGATATATAGCGCATGAAAATCATGCCAACAAAATCTGTGCTCCAAAACCGCTTCCATTCTGAGGCCTGCCATGTGCACATACAGCAGTTTGCATCCACATTTATGGCTTTTCCGTACACAGTAGAACCCACTTATTAATTCAAGCTGTGTCGTGTGAGTCATTGCACCAGCTGGGCACAACATATTGGGCACCGAAATGCCACATCTGCTGTGCATTCATTTTTGCAAAACACCTGTGGGGTCAAAATGCTCACTAAACCCCTTGGTAATATCTGTGAGGGATGTGGGTTCTAAAATGAGGTCAATTCTTGAAAGTTTTTTTTTACCTCGGAGCCTCTACAGTTGTTGGCCAGTGCTGTATAAATGACTAAACTAAGCCTCAAGTGCACATGACGCTTTCCCTTCTGAGCCCTGTGGTGTACCCAAACTACAATTTATGACCACATATGGGGAAACAAGTTGGGTAAAAGTTGTTAGTCCTTTTTCATAGCCAAGTGTTTCTAAATTCAGTGGGGTCAAAGCACTTACTACACCCCTTGAAAAATTCCTTGGGGTTGTCGCTTCCAAAATTGGAGTCACTTTTGGGGGGTTTCCATTAGGGTTGTTTTGATACCAAAATGTTGCAGCACCTGAGGGGTTAACTGTGGCTGATCGCAATGCCCTGTCATAGAGGCAGGGTGCCGGCTATGTGATTCTGCCACCTCCTGTATTTTTATTAGAAGTTAACTTTCATTGGTGGCGCAGTGAGAGACTGCTTCCTTCTCCCCTGTGCTGCTGAGGGAACATGGAGCGTGCCGATAGCAGCAAGCGCCAAGTTCTGTGATACTACACTGCGCAGCCCAGTATCGAAAAAATGGAAATCCCTGTATCGTATCGAAACCGGTAAAAAAGTATTGATTGGGTAACAAAATGTCGATACCCGAAACAACCCTAGTGTCCATTGTAGGGGGTTTCGCTTCAAATGTGAAACTGTGCGAAAAAACATTCCAGCAAACTGCCATCCAAAAGCCATATGGTGCTTCTTCCCTTCTGAGTCCTACAGGAGAAAAATTATTATTTTTTTTCTCCTATTACCTCCTGTGAAAATTAAAGGGAATCTGTCACCTATTTTGAGCATATAAAAAACTGTTAACATAGCAATGTTCAATAAAGTACCTTTATTCCAGCATGTGTCTTTTTATTCAAGTTTTCATTTAGATCAAAAAGCGATTTTTCTGATATGCTAATTAAGCTTCAAGGTGCCCAGAGGGGTGTTATTACTCTCCTCTAGTGCCCAGTAACGCCCTCCTGCAGTGCCCAGCCCGCCTTTCTTCCAAGCCCAGCACGACGACTCAAATAAATTTACTCCCACACCCTTGCCGAACCACGCCGCCCCCTCAGCTACGTCATGTAATTTATTCACCCCACGATCCTTGCGTCCTCCTTTCTTGCCCTCCGAAATCTCGCTGACCGCCTGCGCCTGTATGATACTCTGGCTCCTGAGGCAACAGCGCTCTTATTACGTCACTGGGCTCGGCGCATGCCCAGTGACTCTATTGAGGCTGTTGCCGCGCAGGTCCAATGTGTGAGGTGGTTGCATTATCAGTAACGGAAGGGTTTTTGCTGGTCCCTGCCGGATCCAGCAAAAACGCTAGTGTGAAAGTAGCCCAACATGAAGTACAATGAGTCACGAAGAAAAAAGAACTCTGAATAATTCAGATAAGGAAAAGCATTACAAAAGTTACCACGAAGTGTCGGTTTTGGGGGAAAAAAAATACTGTCAACATGAAAAAATAGACTGTCAACATGAAACTACAAATTAAACACTTTCCTAAAAGAGTAAAATAATAATAAAATAAAAATCAGAAGTGTGGTACCCAATAAAATGCCTGTTACTTTTTACATACTGCTATACAGCAAGGATTATCTTGCAGGACCCTAAAGTAATTTATTTTCTGGGTGTCCATTGCCATTTAGAATGTAAAACTTTAGAAATGTGAACATGCCCAAGTGGACAACTGACATATGAACCCTACACTCAGTTCGCAATAACGCCTGTACAAGAGTCAAACGCCTATTCAGGCTGTTTTACCAATACGTCTTAGGGCTCTTTCACACGAGCGGAACCTGTGCATCTCTGATCTTTTTACTACAAAAAACACAGTCACCGTGATTTTGTAGTAAAAAGATCAGAGAGGCACGGATCATTATGTTAATGCTCTGTGTCTCTGCTGTCCGGAACGGGTCTTGGCTCTCTTTCACGCAGCGGATTACCCACACCGGATCCGTTCGTGTGAAAGAGCCCTTAGGCCCCTTTCACACGGGCGAGTATTCCGCGCGGATGCGATGCGTGCGTTGAACGCATTGCACCCGCACTGAATACCGACCCATTCATTTCTATGGGGCTGTTCACATGAGCGGTGATTTTCACGCATCACTTCTGCGTTGAGTGAAAATCGCAGCATGCTCTATATTCTGTGTTTTTCACACAACGCAGGCCCCATAGAAGTGAATAGGGTTGCGTGAAAATCGCAAGCATCCGCAAGCAAGTGCGGATGTGGTGCGATTTTCACGCACAGTTGCTAGGAGACGATCGGGATGGAGACCCGATCATTTTTATTTCCCCTTATAACATGGTTATAAGGGAAAATAATATCATTCTGAATACAGAATGCATGGTAAAATAGCGCTGGAGGGGTTAAAAAATAAAAATAATTTAACTCACCTTAGTCCACTTGATCGCGATGACCGGCATCTCCTTTACCGAACAGGGCCTGTGGTGAGCATTCATTACAGGTCAAGGACCTGTGGTGACGTCACTCGGGTCATCATGGTAAAAGATCATGTGATGACCGGAGTGACGTCACCACAGGTCCTTGACCTGTAATGAATGCTCACCACAGGTCCTTGACCTGTAATGAATGCTCACCACAGGTCCTGTTCAGTAAAGGAGAAAGAAGGAGATGCCGGGCATCGCGATCAAGTGGACAAAGGTGAGATATAGAGATAGATAAGATAGATAGATAGATATATCTCTCAAAGGACGAGGCAGCACTCCAAATAAAGTGAAAAGATGGTGGTATATATATAGCAAAAAAGGGCCATGCTTGAGAAAGACCGCATTGAGCGGTTGAAACGTTGCAAGGGGAATAAAGATCCACCAATTTTTTCACTTTATTTGGAGTGCTGCCTCGTCCTTTGAGAGATAGATATATATCTAATATTTTTTTTTAACCCCCTCCAGCGCTATTTTACTATGCATTCTGTATTCAGAATGCTATTTTCCCTTATAACTGTTATAAGGGGAAATAATACAATCTACAGAACACCTAACCCAAGCCCGAACATCTGTGAAGAAGTTCAGGTTTGGGTACCAAACATGTGCGATTTTTCTCACGCGAGTGCAAAACGCATTACAATGTTTTTACACTCGCGCGGAAAAATGGCGGGTGTTCCGTAACGCACCGCAAATTTTCCCGCAACGCCCGTGTGAAAGAGGCCTTAGACTTTTCCCCCTACATTCAGCAGCACAGGGAAAGGCACAGCCAGCACAGTGATGCTGCCTGTGATTGAAATAACCAATAGCAAAGCTCTATAGCCCTGCAGCAAGGGAAGCCGGCAGGAGCTGAAAGGAGGAGGGGTCGGCTCTCGATGTATGAGAGCAGGAGCAGCGCTGCGCCAGCAAACATGGCGTGGAAATAAAGAGGAATGGAGTGCTGGACAACTGCAGGGGAGCCCAGACATCCAGTCTGACCTGCACCACAAGGTGCAGCAATGTATTGATATGTGTAGTGTATGTAGTGCAGTGTGTGATTACACACTACATCACACACATCTCACACTGATGTATGTAGTGCAGGGTATGTGATGATTGTGCTGCAGTGTGTAGTAAATGCACAGCAGGCCATTATAGCCAAGTGATAAAGTACAGGGAAGATCCGCCATATTGGACTGGACTTTATCACTTCGCCATAATTGCTTCATGTTATTTAGACCAGTAATGGTTTCCTGCATACCCACCTCTTAGGCCCCGTTCACACCACCACTATTTAGTTCTGTTGTTCTGCTCTGTTAGATGAGCAGAACAATGAAAATAATGGAAGTGTTTTAAGTCATGTTTAACGTATATATTTTTAAAAAACTATGTTAAACAGACACCTCAGACAGATGCCATACTGTGGCATCCATCACCATAGAGTTCCATTGTTTAAAGTTCCAAATGACAAAAAAAAAAAAACGCAATTCCACCACAGTTTTACGGGTTTTGTTTTTACAGCACTCCCTCTGCAGTAAAACTGACTTGTGCTCTTTATTCTCCAGGTCTGTTTGATTACAGACGATACCATATATGTCGTTTTTCTTGTGTTTTAATACTGAAAAAAAAAAAAACTTTAGAAAACATATTTTTGCTTTACATTGTCATATTCTGACCCCCTTAACTTTTTCATGGTTATGTCTACAGTGATGAGCGAGGGCTGATTTTTTGCAAGAATTACTGTATTAGGCTACTTTCACACTGCCGTTTCTGGGTCCGCCTGCGAGATCCGTTTCAGGGCTCTCACAAGCGGCCCAAAACGGATCAGTTTAGCCCCAATGCATTCTGAATGGATAAGGATCCGTTCAGAATGCATCAGTTTGCCTCCGTTCAGCGTTGCAGCGTTTTGATGTCCGTCTGACGAAACTGAGCCAAACGGATCCGTCCTGACTTACAATGCAAGTCAATGGGGACGGATCCGTTTTTAATGACAATATGGTGCAATTGAAAACGGATCCGCCTCCCATTGACTTTCAATGCAAGTCAGAACGGAACCGTTTGCATCATCATGAACATGTTCATGGTAATGCAAACGGATCTGTTCTGAACGGATACAAGCGTTTGCATTATAGGTGCGGATTAGTCTGTGCAGAAACCAGACGGATCCGCACCTAAACGCAGGTGTGAAAGTAGCCCTATTTATTTTTTTGGGAGTGTGTATGACTTGGATCACTTAAATTTTTTTGGGGAGGTAAATCACAAATTTGTTTTCCCCATTACGCCACTGTATGGGAGAAGTTTATTCATATCTTAAATAGTATGGGTGTTTTCACACATGGCGATGCCCTTGCTTTTTTTTAATATTGAAGTATTTTATTTTGGGTAAAGTGGGCGATTTGAATTTTTATATATTTTTTTTAAACTTTTTTTTTTTAGGTTCCCAAGTGGACCACAATCAGAATGCAATTTGTATAGGGTAAGGGAATTTTCTCCATTATACTATACCAATGATGGCGACCCTTTTATAGACCGAGTGCCCAACTGCAACCTAAAACCCACTTATTTTTATCGCGAAGTGCCAACATGGGCATTTACCCTGAATACTACAGTCCAATATAGTACATCTTCCATGTACTTCATCATTTAGCTATGATATCCTGCCTACATTCAATGCTCTGCCTGTGGTGTTCATAGTGCACCCTGCGCTGACGAATGGCAGCAGGAGTCTAAGGCATATTGGTATACCTTAGACGTTTTCCAGGGTGCGGGTGCCCACAGAGAGGGATCTGAGTGCCACCTCTGGCACCCGTGCCATAGGTTCGCCACCAATGTCCTATACAGAAGCTATATTACAATTCAGTGCTGCCACTTGCTGGCCTGAATTGTAATATACAAGTAATGAGCCTGGAAGCCTAATGCAGAGGCACATAGCCTTCAAGCAACGCCTTCCCCGATCAACGGGAGGAGAGCATTCCTGCATGTGAAGAGTACGCTTGCGGGTTTCCAGCTTCTCAGATGCTGTGGTCACATTTGACTGTGGCATCTAAGGGTATAAATGTCCGCGATCTACATTACCGCTGATCACAGACATTAGACAAGGGTATCTGCTGTATGAAACAGCAGGAACCCGCTATCTATGGCACTCGCTCCGCTCCAGAGAAGGAGTCCTCTTTAAAGATCCAACATCTGCCGCACATGTACGGATGATGTAGCGAAAAGGTTAAACCAGGCATGCCACCTAATAGGCTTCATTGTTTTTATTCATATGCAAACAAGCAGGTTTGAGTTCCAGGGGCCAGTGAAAACACATCTCTGCAGCTGTTTAGCATACAGACAAAAGAAAGGTATTGTTTTAATCAGCATGATAAGCTCTACCAGCCAGTATGCCTGGTTTAATAGGGTTGATCATGACAGCGCCTCCAAGGTGCATGTATAAACATGGCAACTCACCACATAGGAATGGTTTGTTCCACAGAAAGAAAAAAAAAGGATTCGTTAAGATGAGGCTTCAGTAGTTGGACTATGGTTTCCCATTCATGAGTAAGGAAACAGATTGACAATCCATAGAGATGCTGCTATACTGTATGCTATCAGGGTTTAGAAAAAAAATAAAAATACAAGAAATAAACTGAATTTAAGCAGGTTAACAGGGAGACATTAACGAGTAAACGTCTACCCTCAAATAATATTTCATCTAAATAGGCCCAAAGTTTTGTGCACATCAGATTGTTAAAAATAACTGATTGCGGAGAATAGATCCTCAATAAGAATAAGGCGGACAAAGGGAAATCGGTCACCGTTCACCTGAATAAAACGCTGGTATTCTTTGGTTAATCTGAGGTTCCAGAGATATACTTCTTCCTAATACGGAAATTTGGTATTTGGTGCAAACAGGGTGTCTCTTGTTGCACCCAAGCTTCTCTTTTTGTGGCCATATACTCCCTTGCTGCTTTGACTGACCAGGCCAGGCAGTCACAAAGCAGCAAAGGGCTGGTCGCAGAAATGAGTGGACCTTGGGTGCAACAAGAATGGTGACACTCATTGCACAAAGGCCTAGTTTGCATATTAAGATAAGGTGGATGTTATGGAAATGGAGCCTCAGATCAAAAAAAAAAAAAAAAAAAAAAAAAAAAGTGTTTAACCCCTGCGCTACTAATGCCGTACATATACGGCACTGGTGTGGCCTTTTTACATGGTGCAGCGGGCGCCATAACCAGCGGGTCTCTGCTGTTTTAAATAGAGGCACAAGGCTACTGTCCTAGCCCAGCAATAATGTTGACTGCGGACATTACAGCATTTAGATGCTGTGATCATGGCCTCTAAAGGGTAATTAATTCTAATAGGCTGGGTCTTCTCTGAAGAAACCCAGCATATTAGAGCTGAAATTCCTATTGCTTTTTGCAGTATGGTAATAGTAAAATATAAAAATTTAAAATCACCCCTTTCCTTAGACTAAAAAATAAAAAATAAACATGGGCATCACCGCATCCAAAAACACCCGTACTATTAAAATATATTAAAAAAATTCCAATGCGGCAAATGGCGTAACAGAAAATTATCCGTTTTCATTTATAATTTTTTTCAGTATTTAGACATAAGACCTATACATATGTGGTATTGTTGGAATAATACTGACCCAGAGAATGAAGGCCACAGGTCAGTTTTGCCACCAAGGGATATACCATAGTGACAAAACCCATAAAACTGTGGCGGAATTGCATGTTTTTTCCCCCCCCCCCCACTTCTAACCCATTTGGTGGCATTAAAAAAGACAACTAGTCCCACAAAAAAAAAAAAAAAAAAAAAAGCCCTCATATGGATAGGTCAACGGAAAAATAAAAAAAGTTAAGGCTCCAGGAAGACTGTGGAAGAAAAATGAAACACAAAAACGAAGAAAAAAATAAAAATAAATCCAGTATCCCAAGGTTTATTAATGTGAACAACAGCTACATGTCTATGAAACTGTTTGATAGGGAGGACGCTGGTGACAGATTCCATTTAAATAATGCATGCTGGCTGACAGCAACCACAACAAGAGGGCACTTAAAAGGGTTGTCCGGGTTCAGAGCTGAACGCGGACATGCCTCCATTTTCACCCAGGCAGCCCCCGAATTGACCATCCGAGCAGTTCATGCTCCGATGCTCTCCTTTGCCTTGTGCTAAATCGAGCAGGGCAAAGGCATTTTCAGGAGTTCCGGTGACTAACCGGGCTCTCAATGGGGCTGCCAGGAAGCCCGGTGACGTCACCGGCACTGATGAGCGGGCTTTAACACTGCCTTAGCCAGAAAAAAACGGCTAGGGCAGCGCTAAAGCACGCCCATCAGAGCCGGTGACGTCACCGAACACACTGCTGGGAGGAAGCCTCCGCCCGCCAGTGTGTTATTGTAAACAAAAGAGCCCTTGCCCTGCGCGATCTAGAGCAGGGCAAGGGAGCGCATCGGAGCAGGAGATGCTCCGATGCAATCATCAGGGGTGCTGCCTGGGTGAAAATATGGGTATGGCTGGGTTCAGCTCTGAACCCGGACAACCCCTCTAAGCAATTTCTACACTGAATTCAATAACAGCAAAAAAGATAGTTAGTGCCTGATTTTTTGCTTGTGATGAGCAGTTTCATCACAATGTGGTTGCCTGCCCCTTATTTTGTGCCAAAAGAAAGTGCTTGTGGCACACTTGACACTTCAGTATCTAAACTTAGCAAATGGGCATTGCAATGATCGCCGATGTACGAGTATGAACAGCTATTACTACGATCATTCATCCCCCATAATTTTGTTGTTTGCCAGCATTTCATTTTTTTTTTTAAACAAAGGGCAATGTGCTACCGACAAACTTCAAACTTTGGTACTGCATTAACAAAGTGATAACCCTACAAACATGCATCGGCCAGTTTGTTGGATGATCGGCAACTCATTAAGGCTACTTTCACACTAGCGTTCGGGGCTCCGCTTGTGAGTTCCGTTTGAAGGCTCTCACAAGCGGCCCCGAACTGATCCGTCCAGCCCTAATGCATTCTGAGTGGATGCGGATCCGCTCAGAATGCATCAGTCTGGCAACGTTTGTCCTCCGCTCCGCAGGCGGACACCTGAACGCAGCTTGCAGCGTTCGGGTGTCTGCCTGGCCGTGCGGAGGCAAACGGATCCGTCCAGACTTACAATGTAAGTCAATGGGGACGGATCCGTTTTAAGTTGACACTATATGGCTCAAAGTTCAAACGGATCCGTCCCCCATTGACTTTCAATGTAAAGTCAAAACGGATCCGTTTGCATTATCATGAACAAAAAAAAAAAAAATTTTTTTTTTTTTTGTTCATGCTAATGCAAACGGATCCGTTCTGAACGGATCTAAGCGTTTGCATTATAGGTGCGGATCCGTCTGTGCAGATACCAGACGTATACGCACCTAACGCAGGTGTGAAAGTAGCCTAACATGGCTCAAATCAAGAATGATTGTTCATATCCTTAATTGGCTTGATACTCAGCCTGTGTGAAAGGGCCTTTTTGACACATTTCTTAAAAGCTCAAAGTTTCTGATATTTACTGGTATAGTTTTGTATCTCGTCACAGAAAAACTGACTTCTTTTAAATGGCAACTGCAGGAAGCCAGCATACAGTAGGGAAAAATTAAGTATTTGATACACTGGCGATTTTAAAAGTTTTCCCACAAAGAATGGAGGGGTCTAATTTTCTATCATAGGTACACTTCAACTACAATAGAAAAACAGGACTTAAAAGGAGTTGTCTCACTTCAGCAAGTGGCATTTATCATGTAGAGAACGTTAATACAAGGCACTTACTAATGTATAGAGATTGTTCTTATTGCTTACTTTGCTGGCTAGATTCATTTTTCTATCACATTACATACTGCTCGTTTCCATGGTGACAGACCACCCGGCAATCAGTGGTGGTCGTGCTTGCACACTATAGGAAAAAGCACTAGACTATGAGCTCCCACTGTCCCGGCCACCAGAGGTTGACGCTTTTTCCTAGTGTGCAAGCACGACCACCACTGATGGATTGCAGGGTGGTCTGTAGCCATGGAATAGAGCAGCGTATAATGGGATAGAAAAATCAATTTAGCCAGCAAAGGAAGTAATATGGACAATCACAATACATTAGTAAGTGGTTTGTATTAACGTCCTCTACATAATGAATGCCACTTGCTGAAGTGAGACAACCCCTTTAATATTTGGTTAAGAAAACTTTGTTTGCAATTACAGAGATTGGACGTTTCCTGTAGTTCTTGACCAAGTTTGCGCACACACTGCAGCAGAAATTTTGGCCCACCATACAGATCTCCCCCAGATCTTTCAGGTTTCGGGGCGGTCGCTGGTCTACATTGAGTTTCAGCTCCCGCCAAAGATTTTCAATTGGGTTCAGGTCTGGAGACTGGGTAGGCCACTCGAGGACCTTGAAATGCTTCTTACGGAGCCACTCCTTAGTTGCCCTAGCTGTGTTTTGGGTTATCGTCATGCTGGAAGACCTAGCCATGACCCATCTTCAATGCTCTAAGGGAAGAAGGTTGTTGGCCAAAATCTCGCCATACATGGACCCATCCATCTTCCCTTCAATACGGTGCAGTCATGTCCCCTTTACAGAAAAGAACCCCCAAGCTTTATGATTGGCACGGTGTACTTGAAGTTATACTCATCCTTCCTCCAAACACGGCAAGTGGAGTCGATACCAATAAGTTCTATTTTAGTCTCATCTAATGACATGACCTTCTCCCATGCCTCCTCTGGATCATCCAGATGGTCACTGGCGATCAAACGGGCCTGGACATGTGCTGGCATGAGCAGGGGGACCTTGTGTGCACTGCAGGAATTTAATTGATGATGGCGTAGTGTGTTACTAACGGTAATCTTTGAGACTGTGGTCCCAGTTCTCTTCAGGTCATTGACCAGGTCCTCCTGTGTAGTTTGAAGCAGATTCCTTCCTGATATTGCATGGAGCCCCAGACTGAGGATGGTTGACAGTAATCTTGTGTTTTTCATTTTCTAATAATTGCACCAACAGTTGTTGCCTTCTCACCAAGCTGCTTACTCATAGTCCTGTAGCCGATCCGAGCCTTGCGCAAGTCTACAATTTTGTCGCTGGTGTCCGACAGTTTTTTGGTTTTGGCCATAGTGGAGAGGTTGGAGTGTGACTAATTAAATGTGTGGGGACAGGTGTCTTTTATACAGGTAACGAGTTCAAACAGGTGCAATTAAAGGGATTATCCAATATTATGAACAGCCCTCCCATGAGCCAGGCCCCTCAGTGGGAATATACTTACCCCGCTCCCGACACCACCGCTGACGTTTCTCCCTATACACGGATGAAAACATCCGGTGTCGGGGGGAGCAGCCAATGGCAGGCAGGGACGAACCTCCCTAGCATCACAGGTGACGCTAGGGAGGCTCCCCCCCACAGACACCGGATGTTTTCATTTGTGTACAGGGAGAAACAGCAGCGGTGGTGGTGCGGGGACCAGGAGCGGCAACCCGGGTAAGTATAGTCACTCTGAAGGGCCTGGCACATGAGGGGCGTTTATGATATTGGAAAACTCCTTTAATACAGGTAATGAGTGCAGAGTAGGAGGGCTTCTTAAATAAAATAACAGGTTTGTGAGACAGAATTCTTGCTGGTTGGTAGGTTATCAAATACTTATTTCATGCAATAAAATGAAAATTATTTAAGAGTCATACAATGTGATTTTCTTTTTTTTAGATTCTGTCTCACAGTTGAAGTGTACCTATGATAAAAAAAATTACAGATCTCTCCATTCTTTGCAGGTATCAAATACTTATTTTCCCCACTGTACGCTCATTTTAATGCATGCTTTTACCACAGAAGATTTTTGTTACATATAGTGCCTTGAAAAGTATTCATACCCCTAGAACTTTCACATTTTTTGCTATCTGGGGTGGACAACTTAAAAAAGGAGTCCGTCACCTCCATATACAGTGCTTACATGGCTCTGTAGCACACCTATGCAGGATTGTAAAGGTACCTTTGTTCTTTTCTTTAGACTTGCACAAGCAGGAAAAACGAAGTTTAATTCAAATGAGCACTCGCAAGTGCCCAGGGGCGGCGTTCAGTGTGTAGGTGCCAGGCTGCTCTGCCTTCTTTTCACTTTACTCCTCCCCAGTCTCTGCCTTTGCCCTATTGATGAGGCAAGAGACTTGGAGGACGGGCAAAGGAAGAAGCTGGGGAGGAGTAAAGTGAAAAGGCAGAGCAGCCTGGGCAACTACACACTGAACGCCGCCCCTGGGCACTTGCGAGTGCTCATTTGCATATGAATTAAACTTCGTTTTTCCTGCTTGTGCAAGTCTAAAGAAAAGAACAAAGGTACCCTTACAATCCTGTATAGGTGTGCTACAGAGCCATGTAAGCACTGTATATGGCCATATGGAGGTGACAGACTCCCTTTAACACTGCACAATCGCCCTGAACACACCATACCCACTGTAAACCATGGTGGTGGTAGCATCATGCTGTGGGGGTGCTTTTCTTGAGCAAGGACAGGGGAACTTGGTCAGAGTTGATTGAAAGATAGCTGGAGCTAAATACAGGGCAATCCTGGAGGAAAACCTGGTAGAGGCTGCAAAGACTTGAGACTGGGGCAGAGGTTGACCTTCCAGCAGGACAATGACTCAACATACAGCCAGAGCTACAATGGAATAGTTTAGATCAAAGCATATTCATGTGCTAGAATGGTCCAGTCAAAGTCCAGACCTAAATCCCATAAAGAATGTGTGGCTAGACTTGACCATTGCTGTTCAAAGACGCTCTCCATCCAATTTGACCGAGCTTGACCTATTTTACAAAGAACTGGCAAAAATGTCCGCCTCTAGATGTGCAAAGCTGGCACAGACATACCCCAATAGACTTGCAACTGAAATTTGCAGTGAAAAGTGGTCCTACAAAGTATTGACTTGGGGAAAGGGGGTGAATGCAAATGCATGCCACACTTTACAGAAACTTGAAAACCATGCTTTTTATTTTCACTTCACACATGCTTGCTATTCTGAGTGGGTCTGTCACATAAAATCTCAATAAAATACATTTAAGTTAGAAGGTGTATCTTGGGGGAAAAATAAAATAAAAAATGTTCCAGAGGTATGAATACTTTTTCAAGGCACTGTATTGTCAACCAATGTGAATATTCTATTTTTTTTTTGCACACTTCAAAAGTAAACTGATAGTGGGGTTCCCTATCTACACTCCTCCACTCTGAAATTGCAACATCAAGAAGTAAAAGTTGCGGAAATATGTACTGATGCACGTTAATGATATGCAAAAAAGAAAAGGGGAACAAAATACTTAAAACATAATGACCTATTTAGTATGGAGTATGATTGCCACTAGCAGACAAACACTTACATACCCTTTGCATGCTATAAGTGAGGGTCTTATTGGTTGTATGGGAATGTTCTGCAACGCTGAATGCACTTGGGCATAAAAACCATCAAGATCCGCTGCTGGCAGCTCCCTTTGTAATTGCCAACCAATGACATTACAGATGTGCTCAAGAGAACTAAGACACTGCAGACCATGGTAGCACAATAGCCACGGTAGCACAATAGCCACAGTAGCACAAGAAACATTCAGCCTGTCGTCCTGTAGAAAACCAGCTCCTGGGACACTATTGTGAAAGTTCCACAACCAAAATCAATGTAATGTTGAGCTTCTAGTGTACCTGAAATGAAGGTGTCTGGCTACTGCACACTATGCTGCCCAAACCATAATCCAGGAGTAGGACCGGTGTGACGTCCTCTCGTGAAGGCCTCTTTACAGCATTGCCCATGTGGTCTCCAGATCTGTCGATGGCTATCATTCAGTCCAAGACAAAGTGTGACTCAATGCTGAAAAGGATAGTCTTCATTGCAGTCTTGCTGAGCACAGTGATGGCCTTTGAGAGCAGTGGCACAAGACCAATGTTGCTGGACAACCAGGCTGCAGCCCAATGTCGTGCAAAATGCCTTCTGATTGTTTGTTTAAATACGGTTTACCGCCCTGGGCTTGGGATACGATGTCCAATTTCACTTGCAGCACAGAATGAACCAATCTAGTCTCTCAGTTTGCATCAAGTGGAGATAACTGGCACGTCGAAGAACATACCACACGATTTTGCTTTCAATCTGGCTTTATCCCCTCCCACAGGCCACAGTTTAGAACTAGTTGCTTGAAAAATTTGATCTCCAGATTGTAGCAACACCTGCTACTTACGCAATTTGCATAATCGTAGGCCTGTCCTTCTTGGTGTTGCAGTTTCAGATTTTAGTAGTGTACGTGGATGTCTTATCTGTGTTGACTGCTACAGAATGACAATACTTTACATTTCATTTTCATTGGCATAAGCACTGCCAAAATGAGGGGGGGTGAAATCTACAAAATTGTTTTGTATGAATGCTGAATAATAAAAATACCCCCTTCTGATGAAAGCGTCCATTGAAAATTAAACCTGCAAATCACTATAAAAATATATTCTGAAATTAGACCTGCATAGAATTCTGGACACAAACTACAAGTTTAGTAAAAGGTGGAGATTCATTCAAAGGGGATGTTCTACCTTAAAAGGCTTATCCGACTCTTTGTAACTGATGACCTATCCTCCGATTGGTGGGGGAGGCATCAGAATTGCCGTGGCTTTCCCAAACAGTTGATCGGCAGGGGTCCTGGGTGGTCTCCACTGATCAAATTTTGATAACTTATCCAGAGGATAGGTCAGTTACAAAGAGTTAGTCTACTTTCACACTGGCGTTTTGGCTTTCGGTTTGTGAGATCCGTTCAGGGCTCTCATAAGCGATCCAAAACTGATCAGTTTGCATTCTAATGCATTCTGAATGGATAAGGATCCGCTCAGAATGCATCAGTTTGCCTCCGTTCCGTCTCCATTCCGCTTTGGAGGCGGACACGCTTGCAGAGTTTTGGTGTCCGTGTGATGAAACTGAGCCAAACTGATCTGTCCTGACACACAATGTAAGTCAATGGGGACGGATCAGTTTTCACTGACAATCTGTCACAATAGAAAACGGATCCGTCCTCCATTGACTTTCAATAATGTTCAAGAAGACGGATCCGTCTTGGCTATGTAATAGATAAAACAAACGGATACGCTCTGAACGGATGCAGATGGTTGTATTATCTGAACGGAACAGTCCATGACGGATCTGCACAAAGCGCAAAGTAGCCTTAGACAACCCTTTTAAAAACTTGTCTACAGGATAGGTGATAAGCATTAGGGTTGTTGCGGGTATCGAAATTTCGATACCCAATCGATACTTTTGTCCCGGTATCGATACGATACCGGGATTTCCGTTTTTTCGATACTGGGCTGCGCTTCTGCGCAGTCTAGTATCTCTGAACATGAGCGCGCTGCTATCGGCGCGCTCATGTTCTCTCTCAGCAGCACGGGGAGAAGGAAGCTGTCCTCCCTCCCCCTGTGCTGCTGCCGCTGCCGCTGCCACCAATGAGAAGAGAGGGGCGGAGGAGGGGCGGCAATGAGAAGAGAGGGGCGGAGGAGGGGCGGCAATGAGAAGAGAGGGGGTGGAGGAGGGGCGGCAATGAGAAGAGAGGGGCGGAGGAGGGGCGGGCGCACTGCGCCACCAATGATAGGATTACTATCGGAGCGATGGGAGGAGACATCAGCTTCACTAGTGGGCGTTCCTTCTTCCTGCGCTGCGATTGGACAGCGCTACAGCCAGGGAGAAGGAACGCCCACTAGTGAAGCTGATGTCTCCTCCCATCGCTCCGATAGTAATCAGCAGCATGTGGAGCAGGAGAGGAGACAGTAATGGGGCACTGCAGGCGAACGGAGCGGCGCCCAGGACTAAATGGTGAGTGCTGAGACATCGCTGGGCGCCGCTCTGTGTGGCCTGATAGTGAAAGTCAGTCTTTAACACAATACAGGAGGCGGGTGCCGGCAGCAGAATCGCATTGCCGGCACCCTGCCCCTGACAGGGAGCTGCGATCAGCGGCAGTTAACTGCCGCTGATCTGCTAGTACCCGCCTCCTGTATAAAGGGGTAAAATCATTGGTGGTGCAGTGTGCCCCCCCCCCCCCAATCCCCCCATCCCATTAAAATCATTGGTGGCACAGTGCGCCGGCCCCTCTCAGCCCTCCAGTATTAAAATCATTGGTGGCAGTGGCCACAGGGACCTCTCCACTCCCCCTCATTGGTGGTGCAGTGGCAGCTTCTGATCGGAGCCCCAGCTGTGTAAGCCTGGGGCTCCGATCGGTTACCATGGCAGCCAGGAAGCCCTGGTTGCCATGGTAACATCCCTGATGCTGTGTGCACAAAGCACAGAGCAGCAGGGACAGTGTGGAGTCCTATTCACCCTGATAGAGATCTATCAGGGTGAATAGGAAAAGGGATGAAAGATCCCAGGTTCTAGCCCCTAAGGGGGGAAATAGTTATTAAATAAAAAGTGAAAAAAAAAAAAAACACTAAAATATGAAGTATAAATCACCCCCCTTTTCCCAATTTCACATATAAAATATATAAATAAACATATTACATCGCCACGTCAGAAAAGTCCAAACTATTAAAATATAAAAAAAAAATCTAGGTGGTGAATGCCGGAACAGAAAAAATAAAATAAAAACTGCGCGATTCGCCATTTTTAAAAATGAGGAATGCACGTGGCTTTTTTTGTTTATTTTTTTCGCGTGGTATCGAATGGTATCGAGTATCGCAATACTTTTTCATGGTATCGAAACCGAATCAAAAATTTGGTATCGCAACAACTCTAATAAGCATATCTGATTAGTGCAGTTACATGCTTTGGAACCACCACCGATAAAATAACTATACTCCTCTTTAGCAGTCCCATAAGGTTGAAAGTAACAGATCACAAATTGACTTAAGGACCCTATTCTCATGATCAGTGGGGGTTCTCAGTAGTTGGAGCCCCACTGATCAGATAACCATTCTGATGATAGGCAATAAGTTAAAGCCTATATACACCTTTGGTGGCAATTTTTTTTTTTATTATTGCATTGTACTTTTTAACTAAGCATACTTTTTTTCAATTGGTCTTTATTAAAAATATCGAGCTCCTTATCTCTGACCTTATAAACCCTGGTTATAGCTCAATTCTCATCTTACTGATAAGAATGTGGCTTAAATAAGTACTTATGACCTGTTAGTAGTTTAGAGATTAGGTTTATTAGATGACCTACACAAAGTGAAACTGAAAGTACCAATAACACAGCTAGAAAAACAGTTAAACCTTTGTGACTGAACAGCTCAATATTTACAATAGAGAAACCGAAAAAAAGATTATCCCAAAATAGTAAAATGCAATCATAAAAAAAAATGCCCCCTAAGGCTGGGTTCACACGGGCGAGATTTCCGCGTGGGTGCAACACATGAGGTGAACGCATTGCACTGGCACTGAATCCAGACACATTCACTTCTATGGGGCTGTGCACATGAGCGGTGATTTTCACGCATCACTTGTGTGTTGCGTGAAAATCGCAAGCATCTGCAAGTGCGGATGCAGTGCGATTTTCACGCATGGTTGCTAAGATGACAGTTATTCACTGTATTATTTTCCCTTATAACATGGTTATAAGGGAAAATACCATTCTTTAATACAGAATGCTTAGGTCAATTGAGGGTTAAAAAAAAATAATATTAACTCACCTCCTCCTCTTGATCGCGTAGTTGCCGATCTCTTACTTCTTTAATCATGAGCTGCTGGCTAAAGGACCTGTGGTGAAGTCACATCACATGGTCCATCACTGTGGTGATGGACCATGTGATGAGCTCAGTGATGTCACCACAGATCCTTTGACAGGTCCTGAAGAAAGAACAGGAGACCGGCAGCTACGCGCTCAATTGGAGGAGGAGAGTTAAATTTATTTTATTTTTTTTAACCCTCAATTGACCGTGTACTAAGCATTCTGTATTAAAGAATGCCATTTATTTTCCGTTATAACCATGTTATAAAAGAGAAAATAATTACATCTCACAACCCGAACCCAAACCCGAACTTCAGTGAAGAAGTTCGGGTCTGGGTACCACATTCAGTTTTTTTTATCACGGGAGTGCCAAACGCATTCCCCCCGCGCGATAAAAACTGAACGGAACGCAATTGCAGTCAAAACTGACTGCAATTGGGTACATGCCCGCATTACGGACTAGAATAGTACTGTTCTATTAGTGGCCAGATGTTCCGTTCCGCAAAGTACGGAATGCACATGGACGTCATCCGTATTTTTTGCGGATGGCAAAATACATAGTCGTGTGCATGAGGCCTTATAGACAATAACAATGCAAAGGGTAAAAACAAATGACAAATTTGCTGCCAAATCCACACGTGGATCTGAATTTCTGAATGTTTAAAATAAAGTATATGGTAGAGTGGATAGAGCTGTGCCAAAAGGCATTCAAATGTATCATACACTAAAATGGGGCAGATTTATTAAAACTGTCAAACTTCGTCTAAGAACACAAATCCCAGACTTAATATTAGACAAATTTATGATTCAGGCACACAAAATAAATTTGGCAAAATCATAAACCCCATGCTAAATTTACACCAGAATTGTAACAAAAATTTGTCAATGTGCCAACATTTTTTCCAAGTTTCAGAACTGGTATTTTTGCCAATAACTAAAGAGGCAGTGAAAAGGTCATCCATTAGCAAGGCTACTTTCACAATGGCCTTTTGGCTTTCCGTTTGTGAGATCCTTTCAGGGCTCTCACAAGCGGTCCAAAACAGATCAGTTTTGCCCTAATGCACTCTGAATGGAAAAGGATCCGCTCAGAATGCATCAGTTTGCCTCCGTTCCGTCTCCATTCAGCTTTGGAGGCGGACACCAAAACTCTGCTTGCAGCATTTTGGTGTCTGACGAAACTGAGACAAACGGATCCGTTCTGACACACAATGTAAGTCAGGACGGATCCGTCTAAAAGTAACAGTGTAAACTTAAATGTAGTGCAAACTGCTTCAGACTTACCACAGTCGATGATGCTGGGTGATAAATCTGTCGCATCCTTAGGATGTTTAGTCTAAAGGGCCCCTTACATGGGCAGAGAATCCCAAAGAATCACTAATGAGCGTTCACAGGACGCTCATTAGCCATTATCTGACGGTGTAAATGTATCACCGATTACCAGATGAACAAGCAAAACACTTATTTATTGGGTAATTCCATCATTTGTGGGCACACAGAAATTATTGTTTACTGGCAGCAGATGTGCAGCGTAAACACAATCTGCTGTCGGCAAACGAGTCAGTATTGGGAAGAGCGATGGCATTAGTGATTGTTCCTACCCACACTCTGGAGGAGATCGATGCATGTAAACGCAGCTATCCCCTCCCCTAGAGAGCAGACGATTGTCTTCCTTCTAGACAATCTGCTGCTCTGTTGTCAGATGTAAAGAAACACCAAGTTTACACCCACCTACAAAATTTTCACATGAAGCCACATCCAATTTCTGGTAAGCCATGCCCCCTGAAGGGCAAGGCATAAAAAGGTTAGAAAAACATCTAAATCACTTGATAAATGTGGTGCAAAGCATGTATGCCAGGCTTTAGGTGCAAATTGTGCCAAAAAACTGCCATATTTTTTATAGTAAATCTGCTCCAATGCTTTTTCATTCAATCTGGTTTTGAAGACCACGATCCGAAGGCAATGTTTTCAGCAAAAGGAGCATAAAAGAATTACGGTACTAAGAAAAGAATTACCATCGACAAAATTAACAAATTGAACCTTAGACCAATCTCACGGTTGTAAAATTAAATAGCGTGTAACATCTTGTTTTAGGGTGTTAACAGCATAGTTCAGGAGAAGGTAATATACCTGTTTGATCAAGAAGGGAGAACAGAAGCAGAGCCCTAAAACCATGGGAGGCGTTGTGTCAAAACCAAAAATATCCCATCAAATGGCTCTGCTCTTTGCTGAAGTTTTATAAGATATATATTCACCTTTATAGTTTTTGATTGCAGTCTCAATCCATTAAGTGTGTTTATTGCTCTTTCAGCATCTTTAGCATTTAAGTAATTCACAAAGCCATATCCTAAGCTGTGCCCTGCAAAAGGGAAAAAAAATAAAACAAAAACAAAATAAAAAACACAATTAAGAAAAAAAAAATAGCCCTAGCAGAAAAATCTGGAAAGGTGAATCCAGTCACCACCCTTTCTAGCCAACATAAGAACTTGTTGCCAAGATGATCCAAGTATTTCTCACACATTCATGTGGTAATGTTTCTCCAGCAACCTGACACTTATCAGTAAGAGTAGCAAGGTGAATTTGGTAAGAAAGGCAAGCTATTTTTCTCAGTTACATTACTGGTGATAGGATAGTTTTCCCCCAGTAGACATGATCAGTTCTGCAACAAAACTACATAGCAGTGCACACTGACAGGTTTAGATATGCAAAATTACATCTACAGGATACCCACATAAATTTTGACTGGTATAAAAGCTGCACAAAATGAAACAGAACATTTTTTATTTTTTTTTTAAAGAAAAGCAACACAAAAAAAAGGTCATACTGACCTGACAGCGCACACCTCATAGCTGGAAACTGCTGGACACCTTCCCTTGTGAAACGCTTAAAGTGGAATACCACTTTTAGCAAATATACATTTTTGTATAATGAAGTTATACAGTTTGCCAATATGGAATCCTTGTGGTTAAAGGTCTAGGCCTGCTGTTATTACCATCCAGTGGATGAAATTCTGTTCTGGTCATGCAATGAACAGATGCTTGGCCTTTTCAAAGACAGACATACCCATAGGAGGTCCAAGCCAGTTTCTTCTGCAATAACCACAGAATGGTGACCCAAAAAAACCAGAAGATGACAGTACTGTGTGAAGGGGCCCTAGTACACATTCTGAAACTACTCTGCACCTATCACGAGAGAGGGGAGGGGGACCACTACCATTAAGAGTGCATTCACACGACCTTAAGCGTTTTGCGGTCCGCAAATTGCGTATCCGCAAAACACTGATACCGGCCGTGTGCGTTCCGCATTTTGCGGATCGCACATGGCCGGCACTATATAGAGAATGCCTATTCTTGCCCGCAACCGTGGACAAGAATAGGACATGCTCTATCTTTTTTGCGGGGCACGGAACGGAACAACGGATGCGGACAGCAGCACTGTGTGCTGTCCGCATCTTTTGCAGCCCCATTGAAATTAATGGGTCTGCACCCATTATGCAAAATTGCAGAACGGATGCGGATTCATTTATATGGTCGTGTGAATGCACCCTTACAGTGCTGGTGTCCGCTCCTTCACAGAAAAAAAAAAAACCTTTGTAAAAGTTAGGCGCAGACAAATGAGCCAAGTGTGCACCATTATCGGTAGGTGTTATCTGACACCTCAATTTAACAGTTGGGATTGGAGCTAGCTCCGATTCAGGACTCTTCAGCTCCTTGGATGCCACAGTCAACAGTGACCATGTCATTTAATCAATAACTGGCTATTCACAGGACAGTTGTAAAAATACAGCTAGCTTCTGTGTGCACTGCCTTTTTCCCCCCTCACTTTTATTTGCTCAGACCCGCCAGAATAGGACATGCTGTAAGTTTCTCAGATTGGGCACACAGATCCATTGACTTCTATGGGTCAGTGCAGTGCACTGTATATATATTTTTTTAAGTGGAAAGAACATGGAAGGAATATAGAAAAAAAAATATATAATAATTGCATGAATAACCACAGGGAAACCTTTTCATTTATTGGCACAGCAGCCATGCTTGTGTGAAAAAAATATAATATAAAAAAACACACAGCTTCAACAGAAAAATAAAAAACGCTACGAATTCAGAATCTGGCGACATATAGCAATTTGTTGCTTAACCTGTTCAAGACCAGGCCAATCCACCCCGCCCCCGTTTTGTATATACAGTATCTATGCATCACAGAGAATTAGCATTTGTCTCACCTGCAACACTAGCTTGTCTCTGTACATCACTTTCATTTTCCAAGGGAGCTGTGGAAAATGATAGGTAGAATCTGATCGGTTGCTATGGGCAACTAAGCCAGTTTTCTTTCATCTCCTCCCATACAACACCCATTGCTAAAGCACCTGAATTCAGACATGCATGCTTCAAGCTGTGTTCACACTTTGTGATCTTTTTGACCAATTTTGTTTCTAAATGTGTTTTTCTGCACATGCTTTTAGCTTTAAAAAAAAAAAAAAAAACTCCAGCTCCAAGTGTTAAAGTAAGTCTACTGGAATTATGAAATGTGAGACTCGAGCGCTTTTTTTTTTTTTTTTTTTTTTAACAGGTGTTATGCAAAAATAAACAGCATTCGGATTTATGGGCTTAAAAAAACAAAAAATAAATAAATGCAATGAGATGAATGTTGTGTATAAATGGGACAGTGCACCACAGGCTTACAATAACAGACAACACCTCTGAAAAGATAACAATCACACCATATAAAATGGGCGATGGTCACAGTTTATATACTCTTCTACCCTCAATGACCACTGCACAGGTCACAGAGCATGTCCAAGTAATGTCTTCTAGCTGTATAGAAGTTAGAGACCTCTATATGCATGTTTTTACTGTCCATGTGGCTGCGGTAAGGGTATGTTAATGGTCAAAACCTACTGGCAGATCAGTACAATGTGCTTTAACCAGTTCTGTCAATGGGAAGCTGTCTGTGGTGTATCGATACCAGATTCCAAGGAAAATAGGCATATTGTCTGTGTGAACATAGCCTAATGCATCTTTACAGTACTGGACCAAGACAGATGCACCCATAAGCATGGACAAAACAATAAAGTCATAAAAAGAAAAATTGGAGAAATAAAGTGGCTCAGTACCTGGTTATAAGTAGTACAAAAAAAAAAAAAAAAAAAAAAAAAAAAAAAAAAAAGAAGAAGTGATATATTCCCTTTAAAAGACTTTTCTGGTTTTCATCAACATCCTTTATAAAAAGGCATTTTTTTTTTTTTTTTTAACCTTTCCTACCCCCCTTCTGCTCTGGGTAGCGGTCAAAAGACAATACTCATGAAGTATGAAATATTTCCTGTGATGTCAATGGATGCATCAAAGCAGTGATAGGGGAGTTTCTATGTAACTAGCTGGTGGGAGGAGCAGTGATAGGGGAGTGTCTATGTAAATAGCTGGTGGGAGGAGCTATAAACTAGCTGGGTGTAAAGGATGGTGCTGGAGCTGTACCAGAAAAAGAAGTGCATCATGGGTACTGGAGGTGTTATGTACATGATCAGAGGGATTTGCATGGTGAAAGCAGGTGAAGAGAGTTTATTAGGTAGGAAAAAAAAAGAAAAAAAAAAAAAAAAAAAGCATGGGGAATATATCTGCTAAAAAACACATTCCTGGGAAACCCCTTTAAAGGTTTTAGGGCGTGGCTTAGTGAACAATTCTAGCCAATTAAGCCAACTGATAGATTGTATACAATATCAATTGATCAGATGACTGTCAGCAAGAAAGCACCTTCACGACAATCGGCTGTTTGTCAGCAAAGGAGTTGATGTATTTACATGCAGCGATCTCCTCCACAGTATGGGGAGGGAGGATTGCTGGCAGCAGAGTGCTGTGTAACGGACACGATTTGCTGCCAGCAAATGGTGATTTAGGTGACCACATGAAAGATGCGCTTACTAGATGCGTTTCGCTCAATCAGGCAATGTGTGCTGTCCGCATCTTTTGCGACCCCATTGAAATGAATGGATCCGCACCCGTTGTGCAAAATTGCAAAATGGGTGCAGACCCGTTCATACTGCCTTCTGAATAGGCCCTTAATGTGACTGTTAAGGAGTTAACAGCTTCTGAAGGCACACAGAGTGGTATGGAAGGCCAAAAGTTCATATGTCAGTCAATTAATTTGTCAGGTTACCCTCCAGCTGTTTTACATGTACCCTCAAATAGCAGCAGAAAATAATTTCCACCACATAAATTGAGACAGGTCAATGAAAAGAATAAAAAAAAAAAAATTAAACAGCCAAAACAAAAACTAAGCTGGTCATTACAGCCCTTTCAGGCAGTCATTAAAGTATTAAAACTTACACACTGGTGTGACTGCCAGAAAATATCTGCATGTTCGAGCATTATGCGGTTTTTGGGTAACTACTTTTTACGTGGGCCAATTATTAAAAGGGTTTGTGTCACCACAATTATCCCTATTAAACAGACTGACATTATACATGTGCAAATGTCCGCTGAATCTAACTCTGCATTTTTATTTTTTACGCATGCCCCCGTTTTTGCGTAATTACAAGTTTTAATATATGCAAATTAGCATTGCTCCTGCTCCTAGAGGCTCTGTTCTCCCACCTCATTCCACTCCCTTCTACTGTTAATTGACATAGCCCCAGCCAGCGTTTGGCTCCTACTGCCGGACGGCCATGTGTGCAGGGGAAATCTCGCCCCGTTCAGTATTCGGCACAGTGATAGAAGGATGCTCGCCGGCTTACTTACTGTGCTTGTGCCGAATACCTCACAGCGCTCCCAGAAGAGACGACAGCCGCCATCGCAGAGAAGGAAAGCTGTAACGTCGCTGGATCCTCCTGTGTGGTAAGTATTTTCCAAATTGGCCAGCTCTTTATTCCCACTAATACCACCAATGATCAAAGGGGGCAAATTTGATTCTTTGGTGATAGTGGTCATAAATCTAATAATTATTAGTATAGCAGTTAGATTCAGCTGACATTTGCACATGTATAATGTCAGCCTGTTTAATAGGGATAATTGTGGCGACAAAGAAAAATTATTTTTATTAACTTGAAGTCAGCCACCAAGCAGAGATGAATGAGATTATAGTTTTGACAGATTTGTGAACCTCTCAGGCCCCCATGGCTGCCACATTTTTATATCGGTTGCACTACAAATCAAGTTACACCTTTGTAGCAAAGGTGAATAGGAAAGGTGACTTGTTCTGAAAAAAATACTGTGTTCAATAAATGTAGAACTTACCTGCAACCTTGTCACGTATTAGCTTGGCAGATTCCACCTCTCCAATGCTGCTGAAAAGGCTGCGCAGCTCATCCTGCGTCATATTTTGAGGCAAGTAGTTGACAATTAAGTTAGTTCTGCCCATGTCATCCCTGCAGACATCATCCATGTGATCTTCATAACCGTTAGACATCTTAAATTACCTGTTAATTGTAAAATAAGGTTACACCAATCTATTTCTTTACAGTATAGAATATCATAGCAGGCTGCCAGCACATGATCACTGCACTATAGGAGCAGAACAAAGAAAATAACCGAAGCGCCAAGTGTCAACCCCACGGACTAAGTCCTCAGCATGCCACGCTATTAAGTCCCTATCTTTGACAAAATTTGCAAGAGGACCGTGGAGCTTGTGTGTATATAAAAATAATATACACCTTAGGGACCCACACCTACAACGAAACGGAGCGGCGAAGAAATGAATGGAGGGCGCACTGCGCATGCGTAGCAGTCCTCCATTCATTTCAATAGGGCCGCTAAAAATAGCTGAGCGCTGGCTTGGTCATTTCCATCTGCCACATAGAAATGAATGGGAGCAGGGGCTGCGTGTGCGCTCCCATTAACTTGTATGGGAGCAGAGCTTTGTGGTGGATGGACCGTGGGAAACCTGGGGTCCTCCAGCCACAGCTCTACCCCGCTCCCTTCACCTATCAGACAATGGGGGCACATCCTAGCGATATGCCCCCACTGTATGTGATGGGAATACCCTTTTAAGGGGTTTTCTGAGATAGGTCATCAGTATCTGTGGTGGTCCTGTCGATTAGCTGTTCAAGATGGCAGCAGCACTCCTGTGAGCTCCATGACCACCTCCTTGTTTTAACCTAGGCTGAGTGACGACACGTTCATGTGTCACGTGGCCTAGGAGCAGCCCAGCCCCATTTATCTGAAGGGCAAATACCAAGCACAGCCTCTATACAAAGTACGGTGCTGTGCTTGGTGAGCTGCAAGGAGTGCCTGTGCCTTCTCAAACAGCTGTCCCTTGTATCAGACCTCCACTGTTCATGGATAGGTCATCATTATAAAAAAAAAAATCTCAGCAAAACCTTTTACTGAAATGTCTAAACCTCATACAACACATTAAGTAAGGCCGCTTTTGGACACGGATAATATGGGGGGCTTTATTACTCCTGTGTCATGGACCAAACTGAATCCCCTATAATTCATCAGAAAATCCAGTAGGGTTCATTTACACACTTTCAAAATCTGCTGCATATGCTGTGGCAGAAACCGCCAAGGTGTCTGCAGCAGTTCAGTTTGGATGCCAGGGACCACTCACAGCTTAGCTCCATTGACAGCTAAACCTTCATAGAACCCCAGCAGCAGACTCCAAGAGTGGCTGTCTGCACACAGAGCCAAAATGCACATGGTTCCCTCTATGTCCGGTCACAACTTTAAGGCTACTTTCACACTTGGGTTTTGTGCGGATCCGTCATGGTTGGATCCGTTTGTATTATCTGTAGCATAGCCAATACTGATCCGTCTAGAACACCACTGAAAGTCAATGGAGGACGGATCAGTTTTCTATTGTGCCAGATTGTGTCAGTGAAAACATATCTGTCCCCATTGACTTTACATTGTGTGCCAGGACGGATCCGTTTGGCTCCACTTCGTCAGGCGGACAGCAAAACACTGTAGGCAAGCGTTTTGTGTCACCTCCAGAGCGGAATGGAGACGGAACTGAGCCAAACTGATGCATTCTGAGCGGATCCTTATCCATTCAGAATGCATTAGGGCAAAACTGATCCGTTTTGGACCGCTTGTGAGAGCGCTGAACGGATCTCAGAAACGGAAACCAAAACGCCAGTGTGAAAGTAGCCTAACCCTCTGGACTGGGAACTGCTGTGCTGCCGTCACTGAAAACTATGGGAGGCAGACAACACTCAGATGCCGGGTGTCTTCACCAAAATGCCACCATTAGAGCACCATAAAGTTCTGATGAGCTGTGGGAGGTCTGGGATCTGCATTCATATTATGGGCAGAAAAAAGCTGCTGTATTACCGCTGTCTGAATACTGTCATTTTTAGACACCATCTATGGACCAGGCATGGAGAGGATAGGGGCAGTGTAAAATGTAAGCTTTACGGGCGTTTGCGTTTAGGTTGGGGCAACTTATTTGTCGCCATGATCTGTCCCCTGGTGCACGACCAGGACATTGCATCAATAGACAGCACAGAGGGGAAATTAAATGAGCAACAGCTTAACTTCTCACTTCTTTTTTGGATGAAAAAATGAAAAATCAGAAAGCAAGTATGCTCTCAGACAGAAGGGGGTTGATAGCATGGAAGACAATATTATCCTTCCCCCGGTAAATTATTAAAGGGGTTACTTGGGAAAATATACTAACAACCTATTCTCAGGATGGGTCATCAATATCAGATCTGCAGGGTCCCGACACCTGGCAGCCCTGCCTATCAGCTGGGAGCTCCATGAGTGCCACAAACTCTTTCTAGATTAGTGACATCACTGTACATCGGTTATATGCGTGCAGTTCAGTTCCGTCCCATTTAAGTGAATGGGGTTGAGCTGCAATACCAAGCACTGCCACTATACAACATACGGCACTGTGTTTGGTAAACTGCCGGAAGCCACAATGCTCATCAGATGTCAGGTGAGGGCTGCAGCTTCCTGAAACAGCTGATCGGCAGGGGTGTTGGGACTGAAACTTACTGATGTCATCCTATCCTGACTAAGTCCTTATCGTTTTCCTGATAACCCATTAACTATTTTGTGAGATATTACTTTCTTAAAACCAGAGAAATGAAAATTTCGAGAATTTTAAACTTTGTTAAATTTTCATGGATCAAAATATATATATATATATATATATATATATATATATATATATATATATATATATATATATATACACATACATACATACACACACCCCAACATTTTCCACTAGCAAAGTACAATGAGGCAGATTTATTAAAGATACACCACTTTTGTTGGGTGAAAGTCACAAGTCTCACGACAGTGGCACTTCCAAAGTTTTTCCCAAGTGCGGTTTTCTCTGCCACCCTCTCCACTTTCCAGAAAAGTAGCCAGTGGCCCGCCACAATCATCATGCTCTACGCCTGGCATAGAAGAACACTGAAATCTACACCAGCCAGGGGTGTAAAATAATGCCCTGAGAGTGCTGCTAAGAGAACCTGCGCTGAAGACCCCTGGGTGTGACATCCGTTTTTTTTGTCTGGCTGACAGTGTCGATCACCTTGACGGAGATGTGAACGAGGCCTTAGAGCTGTTCTATGAAGACTACTTACACTCCGTTCTCTGGGACAAGGAAACATCCTTCCCACATAAATTATATTACAAATATGTTTACCATGCATGTCCCTACACTATATTAAAGATAGAGCCCTCTCCAGAGCAGGCACCACAGCCGCCAGGTACCTGCTCTTTCCACAGCAGACACCCAGGGCTAATGCTGGCCCCCTCAAATGCTGTGGTCAAATGTGACTGGCATCTGAACACCGAAAAACCAGGAGCGCTGCGCTTCCAAGGCTGGAAGGGCTCACTTGGTGACCGAGGGTGGTGATGCCAATCTTAAGTATATTCCAATGTAGGCCTGCAAGTGGCAGCATTACATTAGAATACACAGAATTTTCTATTCAGTAATGCATTAAAAACGTTTTTCTGAGATTCTAATACTGATAATCTATAACCTGGATAGGTCATCAGTATCTAATTGGTGGGGGTCCGACACTCGGCGATCAGCTGTTAGAGAAGACACCAGCGCTCCTGTGAGCACCACTTCCTTCTTGCAGCTCACCAAGCACAGTACATTGTATAGCACAGGGATCAGCAACCTCCGGCACTCCAGCTGTTCTGAAACTACAACTCCCAGAATCCTCCTTTGACTTCTATGGGAATTACAAGAACAGCCAAGTACACGTGCATGCTGGGAGTTGTAGTTTCACAGCAGCTGGAATGCCGGGAGGTTGCCGATCCCTGGTATAGCGACTCTGCTTGGTATCGCAATTCAGCCCCAATCACTCCTGAGGCCGAGCTGCATCTAGGCCATGTAACTGATGAAGGTGACGTTACTCCGCCTAGGGAAAAGCCAGTGACGCAACTGTACTTTGTGGATCCACAATACAGATATCATCATGTGAAAGTAGCCTTAAAGAGATATTCAGGTTATAACAAGCAGTTACCTATCCACAAGACCTTTTGGACCACCAATGATCTTGAGAACGGCCCCGTAAGCTGTGGAGGCCCCTGAAATTATGGAAGATGTGTTTGGAAAAGTGAGCTTCGGCTCCATTCTTTTCTATGGAAGTACTGGAGATAGCCGAGTATGCCTATAGTGATCCCCTATTCTTGTCATAACCAAAATATCCCTTTAAGGCTACATTCACAGATACTGCGGATCCAAATATTATGGGTGCAGGTCATGTGCACCCCCATACTTTTCTCTGAACCATTGTAATAATCTATTCTTGGCTGCAAAATGGGACATGTACCATCATTTGTGGCATGGGTGCCCAGATGCAGACAGCACATGGATGACATCCATAAAATGGGTCCACGTGTGATCTGCATAAAATACAGTAGTGTGTATGAGGCCTAATATTGATATCCTATTCTCAGGAACCATTTATCAATATCTGATCATTGGGGGTCCTAATCTGGGAATCTTGCTAATCCTCTGCAAACACTTGATCAGTAGCAGTGCTGGGTATTGGAGCCCCCACTAAAAAAATTTCAATATTTTCCTCTGGAAAAACCCTTTTGATGAGGAGGACCAACTGATTCACTAACTTAAACCGGTAGTGAACCAACTAAAAAAAAAAAAAAAAAAAAAAAAGCTATACTTACCTAGAAACTGCTTCCGTTCCAGTGATGTGCCCGTACACCGCTGAGGCCATGTGTGACCCATCATGGCATAGTTCAGGGTGGGACGAGTATAAGCTTTTTTCCCCCCTAATTATCTTTCTAATTGGCTCCTTGCCTTTAAAACAAAACCAGACACCAAAGCTCTATGGCCAAGCTCATTTAAAGGGAGTGCGTCATCAGAAAATGGCCTGCTGTTTAAGGCTACTTTCACACTTGCGTTGTTAATTCCGGTATAGAGATCCGGCAGAAGATCTCTTTACCGGAATTAAACTGATCCGTTTTTATTTTGCACATCAGGATGCATCCGTTCCGTTAGGAAGCGGTTGTGTAAAATAAAAACTGATCAGTCTCTAAATACATTGAAAGTCGATGGGTGATGGATCCGGTTTTTTAAGGCTCCTAAAAAAAATTAAAAATAAAATCCGTCACCATTGACTTAGGCTTCATTCACACATCCGTGTAACACAGTCCCCGTGTGATACCGGACTGGCATCCTGCTTAGTGCAGGAGCGCACAGAGTCATTGGTTGCTATGACGCCATGCGCTTCGCGCTGCAGTACAGTAATACACTCGTATGATGTATACGAGTATTACTGTACAGCAGCAGCGGGACGAAGCGCACGGCTTCATAGCAACCAATGACGCTGTGTGCTCCTGCACTAAGCAGGATGCCAGTCCAGTGTTCCACGGACGTGTGAATGAAGCCTTACATTGTTTTCAGTTACAGATCCGTTTTTATGATCGACACAAAACCACAGCTTGCAGTGGATTTGTGTCCGGTCACAAAACGGAATACTGACGTAACGGAAGTCATCCTGAACGGACCTCTTTCTATTCAGAATAAATAAGGCCTGGTTCCCACCTGAGCGTTTTACAGCGTGTTCCTACACGCTATAAAACGCTCAAAAGGTGAAAACCCATGTTTCCCTATGGGCATGGTTCTCAGCTGCGCGTATGAACGCGCTGTAAAAACGCCCTATGCCCAAAGAAGTACAGGAGCTTCTTTGGGGCGTATTGTCGCGCGTTCGCGCCCATTGACTTCAACGGGAACGCGGCAAAATGGACATTTGCGTTCCGCACATGGCAACAGGCACACAGACTGATGGTGCTCCGCAGGAAGTCTCTTTCATTGGTCACCTCAGTGTAGACATGGCTGTTTTTCATTTGACGCCTCTGTGGTCAATCGCGCGTTTCCTATTTCCAAAAACGCGCTGTAATACGCCCCGAAAACGTTGTGCGTATCAAATACGCTCAAGTGTGAACCAGGCCTAAGGACTAAAAACGGAAACGTTTTTTTTTCTAGTATTGAAATCCTCTGCTGGATGTCAATACCGGAAATAAACGCAAGCGTGAAAATAGCCTAAATCGCTTTATGTTTAACCCATTTGCTACAAGCGCCATACATGTACAGTGCTGGAGCAATAGGTGCCCGCTCGTAAGTGCAGCGGGGGTCATTGCTGGCAGGTCTCTGCAGTTTCAAACAACAGAGACCTGCTGCTAATTACCATGACCGGCAATAATGCCAATCGCAGTAATTAAAGGCTTTAGATGTCGTCATCAAGTGAGCGCTTTCGGGCTTCCTATCGACATCCCCTGTGGCCAATGGGCATGCCAGTAGTTGCTTTCAATGCTTTGAGTCTCGCTGACGAGACATACAGCATTTATGCTGCAATTCTTATTTTGGCCATCAGGCAGGCCGACATAAGAAATGAGCAATTGACAGTAAAACTCATTTTAAAAATACATGATGGTTCAAAATTAAAGAGGACCTTTCATCAGTTGAGCCCTAGTCTAATTATGGTCTTACATTATAGGGCAGCCCCCACTGATGACATGGCACTTTCCCCCCTCCCCCAAAGACTACCCGCAGCCCCATTCGTCTGCTGTTGGCCGCGTTGATTTTGGCGCCTTATATTTCGCTGGGGGCACTTCTCTTCTCCCTGGCTGTGAGCGCATTCCAATCAGAGTGCACCGCTCTTAGCCGGGGAGAAGCTCCGCCTAGGATAACAGAGTCGGCTCATTATAACATAAGGCGCTGAAATCAACGCGGCCAACAGCCACAGGGGGGGGGGGGAGCTTTAAAATCATTACAAGAAAATAAAAAATGTTAAAATTAGGGGTGGGCGATAGACTATATGCAATATAAATTTGGCCAACGATTAGGGGTGCACCGAAATGAAAATTCTGGTCCGAAACCGAAACCGAAAATTCAGGATGCCCTTGACCGAAAACCGAAACCGAAACCGAAACTGCCTTTTTGCCCAAATACTTTTAAAATACTTTTTTTTTAATGATTTTATTAATAATTCTTTTTCATGAATGAAATTCATCTGTGGGTGGCGCTGTTATGGAGAGGGGGATCTGTGGGTGGCGCTGTTATGGAGAGGGGGATCTGTGGGTGGCTCTGTTATGGAGAGGGGGATCTGTGGGTGGCGCCGTTATGGAGAGGGGGATCTGTGGGTGGCGCCGTTATGGAGAGGGGGATCTGTGGGTGGCGCCGTTATGGAGAGGGGGATCTGTGGGTGGCGCCGTTATGGAGAGGGGGATCTGTGGGTGGCGCCGTTATGGAGAGGGGGATCTGTGGGTGGCGCCGTTATGGAGAGGGGGATCTGTGGGTGGCGCCGTTATGGAGAGGGGGATCTGTGGGTGGCGCTGTTATGGAGAGGGGGATCTGTGGGTGGCGCTGTTATGGAGAGGGGGATCTGTGGGTGGCGCTGTTATGGAGAGGGGGATCTGTGGGTGGCGCTGTTTATGGAGAGGGGGATCTGTGGGTGGCGCTGTTATGGAGAGGGGGATCTGTGGGTGGCGCTGTTATGGAGAGGGGGATCTGTGGGTGGCGCTGTTATGGAGAGGGGGATCTGTGGGTGGCGCTGTTATGGAGAGGGGGATCTGTGGGTGGCGCTGTTATGGAGAGGGGATCTGTGCACTGTTATGCCCATAACAGTGCACAGATCCCTTTCCCCATAACAGTGCACAGATCCCCTTTCCCCATAACAGTGCACAGATCCCCCCTCCCCATAGCAGTGCACAGATCCCCCCCTCCCCATAGCAGTGCACAGATCCCCCCCCTCCCCATAGCAGTGCACAGATCCCCCCTCCCCATAGCAGTTCCATAGACCGATCCCCCCTACCCATAACAGCCCCGGCCCTGCTGCTCACAGCATCTTTATTTTACCTTACAATCGTGAGGCTCCAGTAACTAACAACTCTGCAGGCAGAGCGGAGGGCGGCGTAACGTCACTTACTCACGTGACGCACCTGCTCCGCCCACTTTATGAATGAAGGAGGCGGAGCAGGCGCGTCACGTGAGTAAGTGACGTTACGCCGGCCTCCGCTCTGCCTGCAGAGTTGTTAGTTACTGGAGCCTCACGATTGTAGGTAAAATAAAGATGCAGTGACAAAGTTAAACCGCCCGCCGGCGCCCGCCCGCAGATGGTGGGTGACAAATCCCACACCCCATATTTTCGGTCCCGATATGTAACAATATCGGCCGAAGTGGATTAGGTGCATTTTCGGCCGATATTTTCGGCTGCCGAAATTTCGGTGCACCCCTACCAACGATAGATTTCGTTTATATCGCCATATCGCGGTTAGAACATGGCATGCACCACTCTCAGCACGCAGTGTTCTCCCTTTCCCTGTTCAGTCGCTCTCTCCCCACTGTGCGTGGCTGCCGCTGACCACCAATGAGAACACAGTAGGAGGAGGAGGGAACGTGGCCACTGCGCCAATGAATAGTTAATATGCCTGAATACAAATGTAGCCTGCATGTGCCGACCATATCCTATACCTGGCCTCTATCACTGGGCGCCTTCTCGGAACGCCCAAGAGAAGCTGATGACTCCTCCCCATCGCTCCGATAGTAATTAGCATACGGAGCAGGAGACTATAACTGGGGCACAGCGGGCGAACGGAGCTGCGTCCGGGAATAGTAAGTGCAAGGAGATCCCTGGGCGCCGCTCTATGTAGCCTGGTAACTTAACTAAGTCCGAACCCATAAAAAAGGTAGTCCTATCATTGGTGGCGCAGTGCGCCCTCCCCTCCACCGCCCCTCTCTCCCCATTGGTGGCAGCAGCACAGGGGGAGGGAGAGACTGATTCCTTCTCCCCTGTGCTGCTGAGGGAACATGAGCACGCTCACAGCAGCGCGCTCATGTTCAGAGATAGTAGACTGCGCAGCCCAGTATCGAAAAAAATGGAAATCCCGGTATCGATACAAAAGTATCAATTGGGTATCGAAATTTTGATACCTGCAACAACCCTATTGGGGATCTGATTGGGGCTGTGAGCTGAGGTCTGATTGCTGATCTGAGGTCTAATGAAAAATATTTTAGTCTTATAGGGTGAAAAATACGGTAATTAAAAAATATCTAACAAAAATATCTAAACATCATGGGTATCACCGCGACCGAAAATGCCTGTACTATTCAAGTAAAAAAATATTTTTCCAATACGGCAAATGGCGTAACGAAAAAATGGGTCAAAATGGCTCATTTGCCTTTTTTTCATTGCTTCTCTTACCCAACAGCTTAGTAGAAATAACTATAAAAAAAGTTATGGGGTTCAGAATATGGTGTGCATTTTTACACTATTTAGACAAAAAAAAACTATATACATGGGGTATCGTTGTAATCGTACTGAGAATGAAGGGCATCGTTCAGTTTAGCCGCAAAACAAAACGCTTGTGGCAACAAAACCCATAAACGGTGGAGAAATTTTTTCCAATTCCACCCCATTTGGATTTTTTTTTTACTGCTTCCCACTACATTGTATGCCATAATTAATGGTGGCATTAGAAAGTACAACTTGTCCTGCAAAAAATAAGCCCTCATACAGGTATGTGAACGGAAATATAAAAGTTATGGCTCAAGGTAGATAGGGACGAAAAATGAAAACACAAACTAAAAAACCTCTGGTAGTAAAAGGGTTTAAAGGGGTTAGGGTCCATTCACACGTCCGCAATTTCATTCCGCATTTTGTGGAACGAAAACCGGAATTAGACTTACCGGTAATTCAGTTTTCATGAAATCACCATGACTGCCACAAGGAGATTGACCCATGACCTCTGTGGGGGCCGGAAACAGAAGAGGTTAAATTGCCCCCTTCCACCACCACACCTCAGTGTTCCAAAGATATCAAAGTGCCAGAAGTGTATTAGTATTTCCCAGTATTACTTCATACCAGGAAAAATAAAAGGTGAAAACTTCATAAAAAGGGAGGGAATATATGGGCCGTCATGGTGATTTCATGGAAAATTACCGGTAAGTCTAATTCCGGTTTTCCCATATCACCACCATGACGGCCAGAAGGAGAGTTATAAATTACTTCTTATGGGGGGGGGGGTACAACCGCCTGAAGAACCTTCCGACCAAATGAGAGGCCAGAGGTTCCAGTCGATAAATCTAAGTGGTAATGTTTCACAAATGTGTGAATGCTAGACCAGGAGGCAGCCCTGCATATATCGTCCAGGGAAGCCCCTGCTCTTTCAGCAAAGTAGTGGATACAGCTCTGGTAGAATGTGCCCGAATATTGGAAGGAGGATCCAGATTTTGATTCCTATAGCATAGGGTAATGGTGTCCTTTATCCATCTTGCAATGGAGGATTTTGAGACTCTGGATCCCTTATTTTTCCAGCAAACTGGACAAGCAGGCTGTCCGACTTCCTGAAATCTTTAGTGGCCTCTAAGTATCTAAGGACTGTACGCCTAACATCAAGGGAATGAAATTTATTTTCCTCCTGATCCTTAGGATTGTTGAAGAAAGATGGAAGAAAGATCTCTTGGCCTCTGTTGCGGTCTGAGGCTACCTTTGGCAGGAAAGCTGGATCTAATTTTAGCACAATCTTATCATCAGTGATGGAAAGGTATGGTTCACGAATAAAGAGCCTGAATCTCTCTTAATCTTTTAGCAGAGGTAATTGCTATAAGGAAAGCGGTCTTGAATGAAAGTAATTTAATTGAACAGTTCTCCAACGGATCAAACGGAGAACACAAGGTTATTGAGTACTAGATTTAAGTCCCAGGTCAGGGTGCGAGATCTTAAGGTGGGTCTAAGTCTACGGGCAGCTCTTATAAACAGTTTAATTCATCTATGGTCTGCCAGGTCGGTATCAAAGAGGGCACTTAATGCTGAAATCGGAACATTTAAAAAAGGTAGATGGAGAGAGACCTAGTTCAAGCCCATTTTGTAGAAACTCCTCTTGGGCCAGAACAGGGTGATCAATATCACTGTGGTTCTCCCTTCCAGAATATTCTGAATGACCCTCGGGATGAGAGGCAATGGAGAGAATGCATACGCTAGATCCCAACACCATTTCAGAGAGAAGGCATCTATTCTCCAGGGATGGTCTCCCGCATTTAGGGAGCAGAAGTTTGTAATTTCGTAATGGATCTCAGCTCTTTCTCTGCAAAGGAGAAAATTTCCTCTGTGATATTCCTCTGTATATTGGACAGATATGAGATGCTTCCAAGTTCCCTGGAAGTAAGCTTTGTCGACTTTCGCTCCCCATCCAGATTTGCTGGCATCCGTGAAGATCGTTATTGATGGCTATTTGATCCATGGAACCCCCTGGGAAAGATTCTTCTCCTTCGTCCACCATGAGAGAGAGACCTTTACTGACCCTGGAATCCAAAGCTTGGAATCTAGAGAGCCCTTCTTGTTCCATTGGGACAATAGCCAGTTCTATATCACCCGACAGTGAGCCTGCGCCCACTCGACTGAAGGTATACAGGAGGTTAGGAGGCCAAGAAGGCTCATCACTTCTCTCACTGAGCATTTTTTCCGGTGTTGAAAGTGCCTCACCTTGCTTACCAGAGACTGGATCTTGATCTGTGGTAGGAAGGTCGACTGTGTTAGGGAGTCTAGTGTAACCCCTAGGAACTTTACCTTCGTGGATGGCACTAACATAGACTTGGGTTGGTTCACAATCCATCCTAGCTGTGACAGACGGGATAAAAATATTTCCAAGTCTGACAGTAGGAGCTCCTTTGAGTCTGCTATAATTAAGAAATCGTCCAGGTACGGCACTATATTTAACCCTTCTTGTCTGAGTGGATCTATCATTTCTATCACCAGTTTGGTGAACAGCCTTGGTGCTGCTGAAATCCTGAAGGGTAGCGCTATGAATTGAAAATGGAGAATCTGATTGAAAGGGTCTAGGATCGCAAACCTTAGGTATCTCTGGTGATCTGGGTGAATGGGAACATGCAAGTAAGCATCTTTCAGGTCGACCGAGCACATAAATGCTCCTAGCTTTATCAGAGGTACTATGGATTTCAGAGACTCCATTTTGAACTTCCTGTAAAGAATAAACTTGTTCAGTTGTTTCAGGTTTATAATAGTTCGAAAGTCTCCTTCCTTCTTTTTTACTAAAAATAGGGTTGAATAGTACCCCCGACCTCTGAGACGCGGGAACTGGGATTACTGCTCCCTTTTTCACCAGGTCTTGGACTCCCTGGAAAATATTCAGGTTGGAGGATCTGGCAGGCATCTTTGTTACGACAAATCTTGGAGGGGGGGAGGGAGGTGAATTCGATCTTGTATCCTTGCTGAATGATATCCAAGGCCCAAGGATTTTTTGATATTAGCGCCCATGGACCTAGGAAATCCTTCAGTCTCCCCCCTACAATGGCGTCATTGTTTGTCTTCAAATTTAGATTGGGGCTTAAGAAGGAAACCTCTTCCTTTACCCCCCTTGGGATAAGCCCAGCGGCCTGACTTGCCTTTCCCCCTACCAGCCTTATTTTGTCCACCGTATGACCGAAAGGACTGGTTCCTTCTATAAGATCTTTCTTCAGGGAATCCTTTTTTTCTATCAGCCGCTTTCTCAAGTATCTTGTCTAGAACCGGCCCAAATACATATTCTCCTGAAAAGGGAATAGATACTAACTTCTGTTTAGAAATCCTATCACCCGACCAGGACTTCATCCATAAAGCCAGACGGGCCGCATTGGAAAGTCCAGCCTCTTTAGCACAGAATCTAATAGATTCAGCCGAGGCGTCCGCAAGGAATCCTGTAGCTGACTTAAGTAGCGGGATGGACTGCAGGATTTCTTCCCTAGAAGTCTTGTTACTTAGGTGATTTTTTGAAGCTCTCCTAGCCATAAATACATGGACCTAGCTACTGACGTTGCTGCAATGTTGGTCTTAATGTTATACATCGAGGCCTCCCAAGACTTTCTCAAAAGGGCATCTGCCTTCCGTTCCATAGCATCCCTTAACTGAGCAGCATCCTCAAATGGCAGGGCAGTTTTTTTGTTTACTTTCGCCACCTGCACGTCGATCTTAGGGGTCTCATCAAATAGTTTGGACTGAGAAGGGTCAAACAATAACCTATTTTTGAATTCCTTGGATATTCCAAGTCTTTTCGCTGGTTCTGACCACTCTTCCAGAATCATCTTTTTTATATTTTCGTTTATGGGGAAGACCTTGGATTTCTTCACTCTAAGGCCCCCAAACATTTCGTCCTGAATAGATAGAGACCTAGAGGCTTCTTCAATCCCCATTGTCGCTCTGACCGCCTTTAATAAGTCACCCATTTCCTCCGAGGAAAAATAAAATTTTCTGTTGCTTTCATAGATCTCTCCCTCAGAGAGAAAGAAATCATCTTCCCATTGCATGGAAGTAGAAGCCTTATCAGCGTCATCAGATCCCGAGGAGGAAATGATCTTAGAACGCAGACGTTTGCGAGAGGGCTGGCCTTGGGAATCAGATGGAGCGGCTCTAGCGGCCCTAAGTTCTTCCTGAACCACAGATCTAATACTATCCATAAGGGAGGGTTGCTCCTGCTGGATCACATCAGAAATACATTCTTTACATAGCTTCTTTCCATATCCATCAGGTAATCTTTTAGCGCAAGAAATGCAGCGAGGAGATTTTTTAACCTTTTTTGAGCCTCTTTAGCCTGAAATTAAATAAATATGGAATAGAGGCATCAGTAAATAAGCCCAGGTAGAAACTTCAATAGAATCAATAAGCGGACCCCCAAAGGGATACTTACAGGAGGCAGAGAGGGAGCATCAGGCTCCATAGCAGTTTGCAAATCGGGACCTGACATACTCTGGAAGTAGGAACAGTACTTACAGACCTCAGATCAGCGTTCCATGGCCGTCCCACCTTTTATTCAAACAGCTCTGCCTTCTGCGCTTTGCTTCCGGGTTGCGTCACATGACCGAACCCAGAAGTGACGCCACAGACGTCGGCGTGCGCACACGCCGGCCGCTACACAGCCCGACCCACTGGGAAGGAGGAGGAAGTTGCGGCCCGGGAGCAGACTCCAGACCAGCCAGAGCGAGCCCCCCCGATACCCCCCCAGCCCAGCATAAGCACGCGGCCGCCGGCGGTCTGGGGGAGCTCCGATGAGCTTCAGGTAAACCAGGAGACCGTCCTCGGACCCTCCTGGAGAAGAATATAAAAAAAAAAAAAAAGGGTGTAGGAAACTATTCAATTTCCCATCTTCATCTCCCTGCCAGTCCGCAGGGAGACTCTTCTCTGACCCTGGCCACAGTAGGGACAGGAACACTGAGGTGTGGTGGTGGGAGGGGGTAATTTAACCTCTTCTCTGTTTCCTGCCACCCACAGAGGTCATGGGTCAATCTCCTTGTGGCCGTCATGGTGATGATATGGGAAATTGCGGACCCATTCATTACCCGCACTTCCGATCCCGAAAAAAAAATAGAACATGTCCTATTCTTGTCCGCAATTGCGGACAAGAATAGGCATTTTCTACTAAGTGCCGGCGATGTGCGGTCCGCAAAATGCGGAACGCACATCGCCGATGTCAGTGTTTTGCGAATCCACAAAACACACACGCACGTGTGAATGGACCCTTATCTGGGCTTTTACAATTGATGACCTATCCTTGGGATAAGTCATCAATATCAGATTGGCGGGGATCCAACATCCCCTCCAATCAGCTGTATGAGGAGACAGCACGCACAGTGTGCACGTGCAGTCTCCCATCTCTTCCTGTTCACTGCTGTTGTCTATGGCAAAGCAGGAGCAAACAGGAAGAGACGTGAGAAGGCACGTGCAGAGTCTTTTCATACAGCTGATCAGCAGGGGTGTCGGACCCCTACCGATCTGATATTGATGACCTATCCTGAGGATAGGCCATTAATAGTAAAAGCCCGGACAATCCCTTTAACATTTTTAAGGGGTACTCTCCCTCTCCTTGGGAAGAGAGCGTCTTAATTGAAGTTAGGAGACTTATAAGCCATTCATGCTCCTCTGGAATTCTGGGAGGTAAAGGATGGAAATGAGCTCTTACCAAGCTCTGCCTCTAATCCCACCAGATGTAAGACAGCTATCCTATAAGTTAATGTTCAGCTCTTTAGCTAAGCCTTACTCATATTAAATAAGCCAGCACCTTCAGGGCTCCAGATGGCTCCAAAATGGTCGCCAATGCGACTTAGAATTTACAAATGGTGACAAGACTTTTTAGTCTTGTCGCCATTTGCAACTAGACCCGCCGCAGCTCTGCAGTTGAATACAGTGGCGGGGCACAGGAGCTGCTAGTTCTCTGCCCCGCCGTCGATGTTCTATTCAGCAGCGTAGTGGAGAAAGAGTCTCTGCCTCCCCCCTGTGCTGCTGCTGCCGCCAATAAGAAGAGAGACCGGAGGAGGGGAGGGGCTGTGGCCACTGCGCCACCAATGAAGATAACTGACCTGTTAATACAAATAGAGGAGGGTGCTGGAATCAAATAGCCGGAACCTGACCTCTATGACAGGGAGCTGCGATCCACTGCAGTTAACCCTTCAGGTGCGGGTACCTGAGGGGTTAAAGGGAATCTGTCACCTGCTTTAACCATTTTTAAGCTGGCACCATCGCTATGTGGACTAAAGTACCTTTTTTCCAGCAGTCTTCTTTTGCTTGATTTCGTTTTGTAGTTTTGATATAAAAGCGCTTTTTCTGATATGCTAATTAGGGTCCAAGGAGCCCAGAGGGGCGTTTTTTTCCCTCTCCGGGGCATTTCTATAAGGTAGAATATGACGTGGGGAGGGGGCGGAACCATTTGCCGGGCTGTGGGAGGTTATTTGATGATCAGGAGGCATTCTTGGAATTCAAATTAAGACGGGCTGTGCACTGCAGGGGGCGTCACTGGGCTCCGGAGAGGGAAAAAAAACACCCCTCTGGGCTCCTTGGACCCTAATTAGCATATCAGAAAAAGCGCTTTTATATCAAAACTACAAAACGAAATCAAGTAAAAAGAAGACTGCTGGAAAAAAGGTACTTTAGTCCACATAGCGATGGTGCCAGCTTAAAAATGGTTAAAGCAGGTGACAGATTCCCTTTAACTGCAGCCGATCGCAGCTCCGTCATAGAGGTCAGGTTCCAGCACCCGCCTCCTCTATTTGTATTAACAGGTCAGTTATCTTCATTGTTGGCGCAGTGCACCCCCAACCCCCCAGTATAACATTGGTGGCGCAGTGCCAATGAGGGTTAAAAAAAATAAAAATATGAACTCACCTCCTCCAATTGATCGCGTAGCTGCCGATCTCCTGTTCTTTCTAGACCATGTGATGAGCACATTGACGTCACCACAGGTCCTTTGACAGGTCCTGAAGAAACAGGAGATGGGCAGCTACGCGATCAATTGGAGGCGAGTTCATATTTATTTTTTTAACCCTCAATTGACCTTCTACTAAGCATTCTGTATTAAAGAATGCTATTTTCCCTTATAACCATGTTACAAGGGAAAATAACAGTGAATAGACATGCGTGAAAATCGCACCGCATCCACACTTGCTTGCGGATGCTTGCGTTTTTCACGCAGTCCCATTAACTTCTATGGGGCCTGCGCTGCTATTAAAAACGCACAACAGAGCATGCTGCGATTTTCACACAACGCACAAGTGAAGCGTGAAAATCACTGCTTATGTGCACAGCCCCATAGAAGTGAATGGGTCCGGATTCAGTGCGGGTGCAATGCGTTCACCTCAAGCATTGCACCCACGCAGAAATCTCGCCCATGTGAAAGGGGTCTAAGGGTGAATAGGGAGTATAAAAAAATAAAAAATCCGCCGATCTGGATGTGACTGAAAGCATTTGAGACACGCATCCGGGTGCGGATCCATCTCACAAATGCATTGCAAGAACGAATCCATCTTTCTGCTTGTCATGTGGACAGACGGATCCGTCTTGTATCTTTTTTCACATTTTTACTGGTCTGCGCATGCTTAGACCGAAAGAACGGGTCTGGCATTCCGGTATTTTGAATGCCGGATCCGGCACTAATACATCCCTATGGGGAAAAAATGCCAGATACGGCATTCAAGCAAGTCTTCAGTTTTTTTTCGCCTGAGATAAAACCGTAGCATGCTACGGTTTTATATTTTGCCTGATCAGTCAAAATGACTGAACTGAAGACCTCCTGATGCATCCTGAACGGATTACTCTCCATTCAGAATGTGACGGAACTCTATGCCGGAAAAAGGAAACGCTAGTGTGAAAGAACCCTAAAATATTAAGTTTAAATCCCCCCTTTCCCAATTTTACATATAAAATATTAGGGCTGCAGCTAACGATTATTTGAATAATCGATTAGTTGCCGATTAATTTCTACGATTAATCGATTAATCGGGAAAAACGACAAAATTACAAAACAAAGCGGTTTATATGATTTTACTTGAAAAATTATGTTCAAAGGCCATATTAAAACAAATTGTGGATGGCACTGTTATGGAGAGGGGGATCTGTGGATGGCACTGTTATGGAGAGGGGGATCTGTGCACTGTTATGGAAAGGGGGATATGTGCACAGATCCCCCCTCCCCATAGAAGTGCCGTGCACAGATCCCCCCCCCCCATAGAAGTGCCGTGCACAGATCCCCCCTCCCCATAGAAGTGCCGTGCACAGATCCCCCCTCCCCATAGAAGTGCCGTGCACAGATCCCCCCTCCCCATAGAAGTGCCGTGCACAGATCCCCCCCTCCCCATAGAAGTGCCGTGCACAGATCCCCCCTCCCCATAGAAGAGTGCCGTGCACAGATCCCCCCTCCCCATAGAAGTGCCGTGCACAGATCCCCCCTCCCCATAGCAGTGCCATCCACAGATCCCCCTCCCCATAGAAGTGCCGTGCACAGATCCCCCCTCCCCATAGAAGTGCCGTGCACAGATCCCCCCTCCCCATAGAAGTGCCGTGCACAGATCCCCCCTCCCCATAAGAAGTGCCGTGCACAGATCCCCCCTCCCATTAGAAGTGCCGTGCACAGATCCCCCCTCCCCATAGAAGTGCCGTGCACAGATCCCCCTCCCCAATAGAAGTGCCGTGCACAGATCCCCCCTCCCCATAAGAAGTGCCGTGCACAGATCCCCCCTCCCCATAGAAGTGCCGTGCACAGATCCCCCCCCCCCCATAGAAGTGCCGTGCACAGATCCCCCCTCCCCATAGCAGTGCCGTGCACAGATCCCCCTCTCCATAACAGTGCCATCCACAGATCCCCCTCCCCATAGAAGTGCCGTGCACAGATCCCCCCTCCCCATAGAAGTGCCGTGCACAGATCCCCCCTCCCATAGAAGAAGTGCCGTGCACAGATCCCCCCCTCCCCATAGAAGTGCCATAGACAGATCCCCCCTTCAGTAATGTGAAGTTTTATAACCTGCTGGAATCGGGTTCAATCTGCCCAAGGGGCGGTGTTTCACCTCAGCTTGCGCCCCAGCCAGCCTCGCCACAACTGCCGTTTGAAGCGCCGCCCAGCTCATCAATATTCACTTCGCCGGGCGGCTACTAGTGTCCCGGGCTATCTTCAGCGCATGTGCCCGGCACCCTCACTGGCCGGGATCGCATCGCTCCTGCGCACAGTCTCATTCTCAGAGGCTGCCTCTGAGAATGAGACTGTGCGCAGGAGCGATGCGATCCCGGCCAGTGAGGGTGCCGGGCACATGCGCTGAAGATAGCCCGGGACACTAGTAGCCGCCCGGCGAAGTGAATATTGATGAGCTGGGCGGCGCTTCAAACGGCAGTTGTGGCGAGGCTGGCTGGGCGCAAGCTGAGGTGAAACACCGCCCCTTGGGCAGATTGAACACGATTCCAGCAGGTTATAAAACTTCACATTACTGTAGTTATAAGGTGGACAGGGGGGATACTTACATGATTCTAATACACTTTATAAGACCTGTACGGTCATATATATACCTAAATATGCTTTTTGGCCCTGTCAGTGTCCCTTTAAACTAAAACCAAAAATCCTGCAGTTTTTGCACCGGCCAACAATTGGCGCCACTTCTTGGTCTGTACAGATCACTTTACTGCAGTTAGACCCAGTTCACAGATAAGTTATTTCCATCAGCGAATGTGAGGCAAAACCAGGAACGGAGGCTACTCAGATAGAAGATAGGATGGAAAGATCTGCACCTGTTCTGCGTTTTTGACCTGAACCTGGTTTGGGCTCACAATAACTGTTTACATTACTGACGTGTGCACTAGGCCTTAATTAATCCTGCCTGTAATGATATCACCTCTGTGTATAGATAAGACAGGATCCACCATTCACAATAGGTGATTGTCAAATCTTATCTATGCTTTCCCTGTACAATGACCTCTGCACAGGTCACAGAGCATGTCTAGAAAACTCTCCCATACAAGTCAGTGAGGTCCCCTCCTGTCTCTTGTGTCTATCGCCCATTGTGCTGCCGTAAAGCAATTTTCTTTATGCTTTGTGAATGCTGTAAAGAACAGCTTAGACAAGATGGCTGCCCACACAATTGTTCTCAGGAAATAGAATAAAATAAAAAATCTCAACAATCAGAAAAAAAAAGGACAGCTTAGTTACCCATAGCAACCAGATTCCACATCCTATTTCAAAAAAAAAAAAAAGTGTTCTGAAGAAATGAAAGGTGAGCTCTGATTGGTTGCTATGGCCAACTAGGCCAGTTTTGATAGATGAGGCCCATAACTCCTATAGGAGAGGTTTCTAGGCATGCTCTGTGACCTGTACAGAGGTCAGGAGGAGCTGATAAGCTGTGATATCACCTACTGGGAGAGGTGGATCCCATGTTATCCATACAGGAGCTGTTACCTGTTATTCTAACCCTGCATGTAATAAGCAGATAACTGCAGTGATCTGTACACTATCTGACCAAGACTGGGTGCTCATTATTAGGCTTAGAGGCCAGTGGAAAAACGGAAGGATCTTGCTATATAGCTAGTGGCATGGAAAACTTAAAACCACCAATACGGTATTTGCAACATAATTATTTCTGATGAGGACAGCGGTCCAGGCAATCACTATGGATCCTCCACCGGCAGGGCCTGCAGTAATGGACCACTGACTCCCATACATTTGTGAACTGCTGAGTGGACGCTTTAACGGATCCACATGAGGCGCATAGCTCCCCCCGCCCATTCTCTGGAGCCGGCATCAACCTTCCACAAACACAGTCCCGCCAAGCCGCAGCCACACTGCGAGTGTGAGGGCCCCGCCACAATGCACCAGGACAGGAGCGGCCCGCGCCGCGGCCTATGCGTAGGGGCCGCCTCTGAAGCCTCCGCGCCAACGCTTTCCAGAGCTGCCATCTACTACACATCTTTCCACAAAACAGGCATTTTTACCCTTTTAAGCGTTCCGCCCCAGGCAGACGAATGAGCGGCGCGATCCTTCTCTTGTCCTGCACGTTCCCAGCGCGGAAAAAGCAGCAGCTTCTAGCGTCACAGAGCGAAAAAAAAAAAGAAAAACGAGGAACTCAACATGGCGGTCGACGGCTGCGCATGCGCGGTGGACAGACTAAGCCCCGCCCCGTCGCAGTTGATTGGCTGAGCGGAGAAGCGCTGGCTGAGGTATGGCTGCTCGCCCTGCTCGTCATCCGCCGCTCTCCTCACGAGGTCACTTCCGGCTGGCTAAATAGGAAAGAGCTTGTGAGGGACGGGTGCGCAGGAGAATGGCGCCTGTAGTGACTTGTGTGAAGGCGAGACATTGTGTCTGTCTGCGTGCACTCTATTCTGTGGTGTCCTGTAACACCGGTGTAGTAACTGGATGTGCTCTAGCCCAGGTTGCCCCATTTCCACACAAGAAATGCTGTAGTTTAAGCGGGTAAAAAGGGGGCGTGTCTGGACGAGTTCCTTGACAATGGTTTGGAGTGTTTAAAGGGACAGTCACCTGGATTTCATCATGTCAATCTCTACGAGTTACATTAAAATATACCATACTAGTATTACGGCCCTGTGTCTTATAATTTGTCTATAAAATCGCTTTTATTAATATGCTAATTACCTCAATAAAGAGCCCAATGGGCTGTCCCTCCGGCCTTTGGAGCCCCGCATATTAATGAAATAAATTTTATAGACAAATTACAAGACATAGGGTAGTAATACTAGTATATTTTAATGTAAATTTTGGAAACTGATGTGGTGATGCTAATAGCTCAGTAAGTGAAATCCAGGTGACAATGTCCCTTTAAGAGGAACTTAGCGTGAGGGCACTGCTCGGCAGGACACTAGTGGCACTGCAGTAGATACAGCGCCTGCCTATCTCTGAAATTCCCATAGAAATGAATGGACTGCAGAGAGAGCCGACAGGCTGTTCTCTGCCAGAACCCTAGCACTAATGTGAAACTAACATCTTAAAGGAATATTCCAATTGTTGCTGGGACCCCACTGATCATGAGAACGGGGGCCCCTTAACCCTGCAGCTCCTTGAAATGACTGGAGGAGCCGCTCCGGATACTGCCACCTGCCCGCTAGAACCCATGGCCACAGATGTGAAAGTAGCCCAAAATTACCTCAGGTTTATATCCCTTCTAAATGCCAATGTTACATTTTCACCTCTGTGGGAGGGGCTTAGCTGTGTGCTCCACCCACTGAAATGTGCACTGCTATCCCGCAGACTCACTGGCTCTGGAGTCATAGAGATAGTATAGTTACCAACATTTTAGCGAAGCCGATGAACATTGGCCCAGGAAGAAGCTCTGAGGCTGAGAGTTGGATCCCACCGGTCTGACATTGATGATATCCCGATTTTCCAAACGCCCCTACAGCGGCACGTAACAGGAGGATACCCCGCCTCCTCAGGGACAGGAAACAACATGGAGATCTTTAAATAGTCCCCTCCCCTTACCTGCTCCAGTAGTTTCCTGTCCCTCTGGGAGTACATGGAGATCCTCCTGTGGGAGAACGTCGTTTCTTTGTAAGCATCGCCCGGTCAGCAAGAGGAACTCCGGGCAGGGAGCAGGACCGCGGGGCGCAGTACGGCCCTAGGCATAAGTCCTCCGGTGGGGGCGGCGCAGGATTAATTAATAAGGAATGGGTCGACCTAGAAAAAAGAGTTCTAAAAAGAAAATACCCTTTTGCAGAGGAAGATACAGCCTTTTGGGATAAGTGTCCAAAGGTAGATGCCCCAGTTGCAAAAATTACAAAAAAATCCGCTACCTTTTGAGGATTTAGGTCTGCTGAAAGACCCTATGGACAAAAAAGTCCTCTATGTCCATCCTAAGGCCTAGTGTAGCTTCCACTTACATGGCCAGATCCATGTTAATCTGGATAATCAGTTAGAGGAACACCTAGTGGCAGGGACCCCAGAGAAGATATTGTGGCTGTTAGGAAAATTTACTCTCTTTTACCTAACTTGTCCCTGTCTTCAGATTTCGGCGATCAGCTTGAATTAAACCTTATCCGGTACCGGGAGAATGAATAAGATAACACTGAAACGTGTGTAGTTCTAACCATTATGGTTTATTCACAGCTGGCAAACAGTTATAATAGAGGGGGTTGAGCTTCCTTTACATCCAATCATATGTTAGCATTAGTATTTGACCTATGATATGGTCACACATAAGCTTCTGCATTAAACATAATAGATGACTCATAGTACAGCATTTGACCAATCAGGTATATACACATGGGCTAGCATACAGTTGAGCCAGATGACCTTATATGGCTAGAAGGCTGTTCAAACTTACAAACTAAGGAATGTATGGGTTTCTTGAAACAGCTTAGGAAGTGTCACACAATTCCTTAAGGGGGAAGAGACATTTTGTAAGTACACTAACCAAATGTAATACACGTTGCTGAATAAGACAAAAATGGACGTTACTTATACTCCATCAATCCCCTCTAAGAACCTTATATATATATACCTTATACTATATGGTTCTTTCTCTGCTCTTCCTTGGTTTGATTGTAAGCCTTTAGGTATTCCATATACCCTTCAGGAGTATAATCCTCAGGCTTTGTTGAGGTTGGGTTTACCTCTTCTACCTCTACCGGTGTATAGAGGAATGTTGAGTGTACCCCTCTTTCGGCCACATTTTTACATATGGTAAGAAGGGAGGGCACACACTGTAGACAACAGCAGAGGCACACTATTGCAGCGACCACGGCAAATGCCACTCCTACAACATATCTTATTTGACCAAAGTCAGGTATCCAGCCAAAAAGCCAGTCCCACCAACCTTGGTCAACATCTTGTTTTATATGTTTTATCATCTCTTCTATTTGGCCTATTTTATCTTTTATTCAACGGGAGTGGTCTGACTAAATTGAAACAACACATCCCTGCGAACGCTGAGCATCCTATACCATGTTGGAGCAATAAATAGTCAATAGTTGCCCTATTCTGCAAGATAGCCTTTTTATATGATTGTATATCCAGCAGCATATCTTGCAGAATTGCACTAGTGACATTTATCTGTTTTACCATAAAACAGGCAAGTTTTGATATTGTCCTGTGGTTTATATATGGCCAAACCTGGTACTCCTATCAAAGACATCCCTAAACTCATATATTCTGCTCTAGAGAGGAGATTCACATTATAATCACAATTTTCTGGTAACTGTAGGGAAGTGTCTCTCGTGTGTCGTGTCTGCATTGCTGGGAATAGTGGTATCATTGCTAATGTCAACCTAGCTATTGTACAGGGTCCCTCTGTAATATTGGCCGGTATGTATGTGTAACTAGTATTCCCACAGGCCAATACCCATCCTGTTGGTAGAGGTACATGTTTGTCTAGGGATGGTACTGTTTTAGTAATATTACATTGCATATTTTTTCCTGATATTATCTTTTTACAACTACCTAAATCTCTATCACAAATATTTGGTTTAGTCTTATTCTGCATTTTTGCTTGTATGCAGGGAGGCAATAGTGTCTCATCACAGGTGAAGTTATAACATATTTCTGCTGCTGTGACAAGACCTGTAATTATTTCTATCATATTTCTTTGCAGAATCTCATATGTAGGACAGTCATAACAAGCATGATAAGGATTTACATATCCATATTTAACATCATGATCCTCCAGTCTGTGTCATTCCATTGGAAGAACGTAGGAGCCCCCGTCCATAAGCTACTGGGGTGGGGACTGCTACCAGACATGTCTCCAAAGTCGTTTAGATGCGGATAAAGTGGTTCGGAGACAAAAGTCAGTTAAGTTCAGAGTTTTGGCCAGGTACAGCCATAAGTTCTCCTTTGTCTTCCATAAATTGTCATCCCCTCTGCATTCTGTTTTCAAGTATATCTGTCTGTCCCACAGCCATGGGACAGTAAGTAGGAGACACAAAATTGCAATTATTAAGGCACTGCATCTCAGCCATCTCGAGGAATTTACCGACTGCGTCATCCGTTGAGGGGTACAAGGCTGTCTCCTCTGTTAGTACCCCTTCTGTATCTTCTTCGAGGTCAAGGCTGTCTGCCTCCGTTAGTACCCTCTGGGCCTCGTTGGAGGTCAGGGCTGTCTGCCCCCGTTAGTACCTCTCTTTTCTTCACCAACTTTATCTTGTGGCGTGGTTCCACGTGGGTAACTGTTCAGTGAGGACTGCTGTTCTGGTGATCGCGACTACCTCGGTGGGTGGTCCGTAGGTGAAGCTTCCTGGTTCCTTTCCCTTCTTTAAGATCTTGATCATCACCTGGTCGCCTACCCGAATGGATGGGTTGGTTCCTGTGGAAGAGAAGGAGACTTACAAGCAACCTTTTCTTCAGTTTTACTGAGGACTTTGATCAGATTAGTAACATACTCTTCCCTGATCAGGTCCAAGTCCCCTTCCTGCACCACCAGGGGGCGTTTTGCCCATGGTGTGGGGAAAGGCCTACCCATGAGAATTTCAAATGGTGACATCCCTAACTTCTTTATTAGGCGGCCATTCTAATTTCTGCAAGCTATTATGGGTAGGATTTTGCTTCCAATTTTCAAATGTACCGTGGCCTTCCTGAGTTTGTCTTTACTGTCCTGTTCATTCTTTCCACAATGCCTGAGCTTTGTGGATGGTATGGAATATGAATTTCCATTCCACTTGTAACAGTCTAGCTACCTCCTTGTTAAGTTTTGAGGTGAAGGCCGGCCCCTGGTCTGATTCAATAACCAGAGGACAGCCCCACCTTGGGATTATTGCTGAGTCAGAATTATGGCTGTAGTTTTTAGCATCTTCTGCCTTTGTAGGGAAGACTTCTGGCCACCTTGAGAACATGTCCACTATCACTAATGCATACTCTTGTTTCCCTTTTGTTTTTAGGTATATGCGTGTAATCCACCTGCAAGTGGGTGAATGTGTGTAGTGGGGTAGTCAAGGTGTTGGTGAGGTATTTTCAGTGGGTTGTTAGGGTTGTTTTCTCAAGCACGTAATACATCTGTGTATGTAGTCTGTGACTAGCTGTTTGCTATCAGTGATGTAAAAACTTTGGCTCATCAACATATGGGTAGTTTGTATGCTGTTGTGTCCTACACCGTGAAAGTGTGCAATGAAGATGGATGCACTATGCTGAGGTATGCATGGCTTCCCCTCCTTGCAGACCAATCCAGACTTTGGATTTTTCTGCAAGATTGGATAGCACCAATCCTTCTCCTCTGTTTCAGTGGCATACCTTTGTAGGTCTGTTAGCATGTGTGTCAAATCAGGTGAGGGTGGGTGTAAGACTGCCATTTCCCAATTGTCATGATTCATTCTATTTGGATTACTCTTGGCTGTGTCTCTAGCTACACTATCTGCAAATGCATTTCCTCTTGAAATTCTGTCTTTTCCATTTGTGTGTGCCCTGCAATGTACTATAGCTAGATCTGAAGGCAATCTGATTGCAGCCAAGAGGTCCGTGACTAGCTGTGCATGTGAGATTCTCTTACCGTCTGCTGCAGTGAATCCTCTCCTCTGCCAAATCATCCCATGATCCCATACTACACCATGAGCATATCTGCTGTCTGTGTAAATAGTGACAGGTTTATTGGTGTGTAGTATGCAAGCCCTTGTGAGTGCAATGAGTTCAGCTGCCTGTGCAGACTGGATGGGAATTGGGCTTGCTTCCAAGACTATATCTGGCAGCATAACAATAGCATATGCTGCACAGAATATAGTATCAGTGGGGCGAGAGCATGAACCATCAACGAAAACTTCTGGTGCATCAGGTATGGGAACAGTTGATAAGTCAGCCCTAGGTGACGTCTCATGATTGAGCACCTGTAGGCAATCATGTGTGTCAGGAAGGGCATCTTCTGTTCCTTTCAGCCCTAGTAATGCATTCAAAATAGGTGCTGGTCCTGTAATGTTAGATGCATATTTAATCTGGAGTGAAGGATTACTGAGCAACAGGATCTCATATCCAGATAATCTTTGCGCTGACATGTGTTGTGTATGTACACCTCTGAGTAAGCCTACAACATCATGTGTAGTGTGCAAGAAGGTTAAATGTCCCAGGGTGAAAGTAGTTGCTAATTCTACCATCATTGCACAGGCTGCAAGGGAACGCAGACATGCCGGCATCCCCTGGACAGAGGTGGGCATAACCTTTGAGAAAAACGCACAAGGACGCAACTTGCCTCCGTGTTCTTGTGTCAGTACCCCCGCCATGGTTTTACAATTTTGGCGTGAAAACATGTGGAAGGGCATATTATAGTCAGGGAGGCCCAGCCCTGGACTCGACATGAGTGAACATTTCAGACAATCAAATGCATTGTACATTTCAGAAGACCATTTAATCAGATCTGGATTTCCATCCAGAGTGGCTTGCCTTAAAACATTGTCGTAATAAGAGCAATCAGGAATCCATTGTCTACAGTAATTTATCATACCAAGGAAAAATAACATTTCTTTCCTGGTGTGCGGGGCGACCAAACCCGCAATAGACTGGACTCTTTCTGCGCTGATTCTCCTTTCACCTTTTGTGAGGACAAAGCCCAAGTATTCAACCTGCATTTTACACCATTGCATTTTCTTAAGTGTCACTTTGTGACCACATCCTGACAAC